>NW_017670771.1:241982-282673 GCF_001879085.1 Nicotiana attenuata | reverse complement strand
AAGGGAACAAAACCCTATCAAAAATAATCGAAAAACATCAAAAATCCCGAAATTTACAAAACCCGAGCACTGGTCTCGCATCTCGAAACTCAGAAATTTTCACATCAACGGGTTCCTTATCTCGCCACGAGTCTATACATACCAAGAACTCTTAAATCCGAGCTCAAATGACCCTTCAAATCGCAATTTAAAAATCTCAAAATCCCAAGCCCTAGTTCTTCCAATTTTAGCCAAGTTTCCATGAATTTCAGGGTTAATTTCACATAATAATCACGTTTTTAGTTCACAGGACTTACCTCCAATCAATCCTCTTCGAAACCCTCTTCAATTTCTCCCAGATAGCTCTCAAAATGGTCAACAATGGAGGAAAATATGACTTAGATCGCGGAGGAAATGTTTTAAAAACTATGCTGCCCAGCACCGATTTTCTTCTATGCGATCACGGCCCCAGGCACGCAATCGCGGAGAGCAATTTCACAAGCCTCCAAAGATGTTCTAAAATACTTACTTCGCCAGTTCAAGCCTAATTATATACCGGGCCTCCCAAAACCACTTCCGATCACACTCTGAAGTCACAAATCATCCCCCGAAGCTAACCAAATCATCGGAAATCACATCCGAGCCCTCTAGCGCATAAGTCAACATCCGATTGACTTTTCCAAACTAAGCCTTCCTTAAAGAGACTAAGTGTCTCATTTCTTACCAAATTCACTCCGAACTCAACCCAATCAACTCAACCACATAAAACATGGATAACGAAGCATAAAGAAGCAGGAAATGGGGGAAACGGGGCGGTAACTCATGAGACGACGGGTCGGATCGTCACATCTCCCCAACTAAAACAAACGCTCGTCCTCGAGCGAGTCAAGAAACATACCTGAAGCCTCAAACAGGTGAGGATATCGGCTCCGCATAACCCGCTCGGTCTCCCAGGTAGCCTCCCCCGTGGGTCGACCTCTCCACTGCACTTTCACTGAAGCTATATCCTTTGATGTCAACTTTCGAACCTGACGACCCAAAATAGCCACTGGCTCCACATCATAGGTCAAATCATCATCCAACTGAACCGTGCTGAAATCCAAAACATGGGACGGGTCCCCAACATACTTCCGGAGCATAGAAACATGAAATACCGGATGCACGTCCGACAAGCTGGGTGGCAAAGCAAGCATATAAGCAACCTCCAATCCTCCTGAGTACCTCAAAAGGCCCAATGAACCGCGGACTCAACTTCCCTTTCTTCCCAAATCTCATAACACCGTTCATGGGCGAAACCTTCAGCAAGACCTTCTCACCAACCCTATAAGACACCTCTCGAACCTTCCGGTCCGCATAACTCTTCTAACGCGACTGCGCTGTACGAAGCTTCTCCTGAATCAACTTCACCATCTCTAAGGCATCCTGAACCAAATCTGCCCCCAATAGCCTAGCGTCGCCGGGCTCGAACCAACCAACTGGAGATCTACACCGCCTCCCATACAACGCCTCATACGAAGCCATCTGAATGCTCGACTGATAACTGTTGTTGTAGGCAAACTCTACAAGCGGCAAAAACTCATCCCAAGACTCTCCAAAATCAATAACACAGGCACGCAACATGTCTTCCAATATCTGAATAGTACGCTCGGACTGCCCGTCCGTCTGAGGATGAAATGCTGTGCTCAACTCCACCTGTGTACCCAACTCTCGCTGAAAAGTCCTCCAAAACTGAGAAGTAAACTGAGTACCTCTATCCGAGATAATAGACATTGGAACACCATGTAATCGAACAATCTCTCGGATAAAGATCCCTGCCAGCCGCTCCGAAGAATGGGTAGTACACACCGGAATGAAGTGCGCGGACTTGGTCAGCCGATCCACAATCACCCAAATCAAATCGAACTTCTTCAAAGTCCGAGGAAGACCACTCACAAAATCCATAGTGACTCTCTCCCACTTCCACTCGGGAATAATCATCCGCTGAAGTAAGCCACCCGGTCTCTGATGCTCATATTTCACCTGCTGACAGTTGAGACACCGAGCCACAAATCCCACAATATCTTTATTCATTCTTCTCCACCAATAGTGCTGCCTCAAATCCTGATACATCTTCGCGGCACCTGGATGAATAGAATACCGCGAGCTATGGGCCTCCTCCAGAATCAACTCCCTAAGCCCATCCATATTGGGCACACAGATCTGGCCCTGTATCCTCAACACACCATCATCACCGATGGTCACATCTCTGGCATCATCATGCTGAACTCTATCCTTAAAGACAAAAAAATGCGGATCATCATACTGGCGCTCTCTGATGCGATCATATAAGGAAGACCGAGAAACCACACAAGCCAACACGCTGATGGGCTCCGAAATATCTAATCTCACAAACCGATTGGCCAAAGCCTGAACATCAGCTGCAAGGGGCCTCTCCCCAACTGGAATGTACGCCAAACTCCCCACACTCACTACCTTTCAGCTCAAAGCATCGGCCACTACATTGGCCTTTCCTCGATGATACAATATGGTGATGTCATAGTCCTTAAGCAACTCCAACCATCTACACTGCCTCAAATTAAGATCCTTTTGCTTGAACAAATGCTGAAGACTACGATGATCAGTGAATACCTCGCAAGATACGCCATACAAGTAATGCCTCCAAATCTTCAATGCATGAACTATGGCAGCCAACTCCAAATTATGAACAAGGTAGTTCTATTCATGGGGCTTCAACTAACGAGAAGCATAAGCAATCACTCTACCCTCCTGCATCAATACACAACCAATCCCAACTCTCGAAGCATCACAATACACTGTATAAGAACATGAAGCTGATGGCAAAACCAATACTGGAGCTGTGGTCAAAGCTGTCTTGAGCTTTTGAAAGCTCTCCTCGCACTCGTCCGACCATACAAATAAAGCACCCTTCTGAGTCAACTTGGTCAAGGGCGATGCTATCGAGGAAAATCCCTAAACAAACTGGCGATAATAACCCGCCAAACCAAGGAAACTACGGATCTCTGTGGCAGAGGACGGTCTAGGCCAACTCTGAACCGCCTCTATCTTCTTCGGATCAACCTGAATACCCTCGCTGGACACCACGTGTCCCAAGAAAGCCACTGGACCGAGCCGAACTCACACTTGGAGAATTTTGCATAATCCCTCAACCTCTGCAATACAACTCACAAATGCTCCGCGTGCTCCTCCTGACTACGCGATACACCAGAACATCATCAATGAAAATAATAACGAACGAATCCAGATAAGGCCGAAATACACTGTTCATCGAATGCATGAACGCTGTTGGGGCATTAGTCAGCCCGAAAGACATAACAAGAAACTCGTAGTGACCATATCTAGTCCTGAAAGCGGTCTTAAGAATATCCGAATCCCTGATCTTCAACTGGTGATAACCCGAACGGAGATCAATCTTGGAGAACACCCTCGCTCCCTGAAGCTGGTCGAATAAATCATCAATACGAGGTAGAGGGTACTTGTTCTTCACTGTTACCTTATTCAATTGCCTGTAATCAATGCACATTCTCATTGTGCCATCCTTTTTCTTCACAAACAGAACCGGCGCACCCCACGGTGACACACTAGGCGGAATGAACCCCTTGTCCAGGAGTTCCTGAAGCTGATCCTTCAACTCTTTCAACTCTGCTGGTGCCATAGGATATGGCAGAATGGAAATGGGCTGAGTGCCCGGCACCAGGTGTGAGCACGTGATTTTTTCCCTAAGTGAATTATTCCCAAAAATTCAAACAAAATAATTTTCTTTCATTATTTTACAAGTGGTGAATTTTGTGTTATTTTTCTGTTAATTGTTTGCATTTTATAAAAATATACACATGACATTTGCATTTAGGATCTAATTTCATATCTTAGGATTATTTAGTGATTAAGCTATTTTTAGAACAAAATTTAAAGAAAATAATAAAAATAGTCCATTTTTTGCATTTTTAATTGTTAATCGTTGAGTTGTCATGGGTTTGTTTTTAAATAGGATTTAATAGAGTTTTAGGAATTAATTAGTTTAATTTTGAAAACAAAGTGGGTCTTTGATTTTGCATTTTAATAAAGTTAAAAAAACATAAAATACAAAATGAAAATAAATAAGTAAATAAAATACAAAAAGAAAAGAAGAAAAACAAATAAATTGAGAATTTGAAAGATTAAATAGGCTGGTGTGCAACTTGGGCCAAAATGGTTTAGCCCAAATGAAATTCAACCACAAATATACCCGTTCCAGACCAGGCCCAAGCGTCCCAACCCGGTCCAGCTCCCCTATCCTTTAAACGACGTCGTTTGGTTAAGTTTTAATCTTGACCGTCGATGTTTATTGATCCAACGGACAGGAAGCCCACGTTCAATAATATATATATGTCCTAACCTTACCCACCCCCCAAGTCCGTCTCCCTCACTCCCCATAATCCTTCATCATAGGCCAACTTAACCTCGTCGTCCCCCGCCGTGAACCGCCGGCCGGAATTCGCCTCCGCCGGCGGCGATCGTCCAATAAGCCCCAAAATTACACTGCTGCTTCTCCTTCACCTCCCCATCTCTAATCCACCATTAGATTTCCTTGAAACCCTCCCAAACTGCTCGAATATGCAAAACCCTAGCAGCCGCCTCCGCCGTGTCCGGCGGCGGTCACCCCAAATCGGTCCAGAATCACACCTCATGCTCCTCTCCTCCTCTCCTTTCTATATCCATGTCTATTCTCCCTCAAATACCACCCGAATTCCTCGAATTTCGATTCAAAGTTCCGCCCCAAAACCCTAATTTCTCCAAACAGCCCCAGATTAATACCATACACTCCCATCACCCTCCTCTACCCAAACCCTAAACCGTTGTCCCCAAATCCAACAGGCACTGATACAATTTCGAATCTAGGGTTTGAGAAGTTTGAACCTCTTCTGGGTTTTTGAAGGTTTGACTTGGCTCATTTTGATGTATTGTGTTTAGTGAAGGCCGAGTCAGTAAGTTCTTTCTTCCTTGTTCAATTTTTTTCCGTTTATGGTTGATTCTTTGCTCATGCTTTTGATTTCCTATAGTTTAATCTTGTATGTGGATTGATTCTGTTCTCGTGATCTTGTGTGAATTAATGTTTGATCTTTACTAATTAGTTTAGTTATGCTTCATCTTTGTTTATCCTTCTATTCGTTTCTAGGATTAATCTTGACTCAATTTTGATTCATATGCTTGATTTCAATTATTTGATTGATAGATGTTACTTTTAATTTGGTTTTAACCTGGTTCATTTATTGTTAATCCTTAGTTCACTGACCAGCCTAGGTAATGAGTGGAGTTAATGTGAATAATCTAGATTTTTGTTAACCATGGTCTAATTAATAGAGTTGGGGGTTTAGTAAACATAGTTGGTAATTTCAAGATAAATTCAAGGGTAGTATAGACTTTAGATAAAAGGAATCTGATAGAAGTTGAAGGTAGAATTCCCTAGACCCTTCTAGAATAGGGCTTTAGTGTAACTTCAGTAATTTTAGTGTATTAACTTGAGGAACAAGTCAATAAGTAAAGGACTATTTGTGAAAATAACCTAGGGTCTAGAAGGAAAACACAAAATCTGAGGGCTGCCCTCATTTTGCCTATAAAAAGGCATGCCAATGCCTTAAGTCACAAGTTTGGGAGCTCTAAAAATTCCCCCAAAAAAGTGTCCTGCAAGTTTTCAAATCTGAAATTCGAATTTCAAATTCCAAATCTTCAAAAATCAAAAAAAAGTAGAAACAACACAAAAACTCCAAAATATACTATTACATTGAGAGTTTCAGATTCAATGGAAAATTTAGTTGTTAATCCGAGTTCCTAGTGTCCCTGAATTCAACTTCAAGTAGTTTTTGGGTTTATTCAAGCTATTTTTGGGTATTTCTAGTTGCTGAAGTTTCCGAAGTAGTCCTGGGTTTAATGTCAAGTTTACTGAATTCTATTGAGTCTGTTTTGCGCATTTCGTTGGTGTTGCTTCTTCTTCCTTCACTTCTGGGTTGTTGAGGCTGTTTACATTCGAATCTGAGCCTATGCTGTTTGAATTCTGGTTGCTGATGCCTATTTACTGCTGCTGATACTTCATTCTCATTTTGTTTCAACGCATTGCCAGGTACACATCCTGTAATCTTCAAGTTGTGGACATGAAATGAAATACTGATACACTTGTCGCCTGGACTGTGCATATATGGACGATAATATTACTGTGGTCAAATAGATATCAATAATATGTAATGTGTTGACGTAGTTTAATTTTGTACTTATACGAATAATAGATATTGAGCCTGTATAATTAGGATTACTTTAGGTTGGTTTGGACTAGGGACTGTTAAACTAATTCGGGTATTGCCTATGATTGTATGAGTTTTCTTGTATTTAGTGGTGTTATCTCAACTTAATGTGAAATGCAAAGTATGTGATTAGGCAGTAGTTTGTTGTTCTGTTAATTCACAAGTACGATCAGATAGAAGTAGCAGTTAGCGTTAATTGAATAAAACTGGACTATATAGATTTTCAAGTTTGCATAATGGTGATCTTAGGCTGATAAGGACAATAGTACTAATAAGTTGCTTTTGCCAGTAATTGATAATCACTTTGAACGATCCTAATTCTTTATAATCACCGGTGTTAGCCATAGCTTAAATAACTGTCAATAGCAAAAGGTTTGAATCATTGTATATAGCCTACAATTGCTACTCAATCAATCTCGTTTGGGCTTGGCTCAAAGCCTAGACTGTCCAGGCTGTGAAAGTAAATCAGTGAGCCCGATTTAATTTGATACTGGATATATGAGCTGTTACAGGCCCAAACAGTTCAACCTGCGCATAAGGACACCTGGGCCATTTCGAACCTATTGCTGGAAATGTCTTGCTTTGTTTATTCAGTTATTGAGTTTAGTTGGTTGAAAATGAACTATAGAATTTTGGACCTCTTCAACATGCCAATTAATTAGGGTTATTTTTATTACTAGAGACAACTCGGGTAGAAAATTGTAATTTGCTTTAGGATTGGCCTTTAAATAATAAAAGAGGGAAGCCCCGCCAAATAAAACACATAAATTGCGGGGCCTTCAGCAAATGTATACATTAAAATACTTAAAATTCGGGATGGGCCGTTTAGCGAATTTCACGGCCTTCCCCAAAGACAATGACGCGTTAGACACTTTAGACACGCTTTTAATGATTTACTTTCCCAAATACGGGTGCACATTTATGTGACCCAAATCCAAATCCCAACGAAGTCAAAATGTGTTAAAAATCGCGGGTGCATTTATGTGACGCGGTTCGAGACGTGTTTTCACGACGTTGCAATTCTCTTAAAAAAATAATAATAAAAGCGGTTCAAAGTTAAAAAGCACATAGGTTAAAACATGTACTAAAATCAAATAAATAAGCCAAATATGACAGTTGAGCGACCGTGCTAGAACCACGGAACCTGGGAATGCCTAACACCTTCTCTCGGGTTAACAGAATTCCTTACTCGGATTTCTGGTTCGCAGACTGTTCACAGAGTCATAATTTCCTCGGTTCGGGATTCAATCGATGACTTGGGACACCATTAATCTCCCAAGTGGCGACTCTGAATATTAATAATAAGTCCCGTTCCGATTGTCCTTTAAGTGGAAAAACTCCTTTATACCCTTGCAGGCGTAGTAAAAAGGAGGTGTGACAGCTCTGGCGACTCTGCTGGGGACACAAACCCAGAACTTCGGTTCAGGGTTTAAGAATTCGAGCTTAGAATTATTGTTATGTTTGGCTTTATCTGATTTTCCTACATGTTTCCATGCCTTATGTGCTAAATGCTTTACCGCTTTGATATTATCTGAACTGTATATAAACTGTGCCGAAACCCTTCTCTTCTCACCTCCGGGGATGTGCTCACTGGTGGAGACTCCCTATTCTTTTAGTGTCATACCTTAAAATAAGAAAGAGGCTGGACAAGTTACTAAGCCGGATGGGCTTTTTGTTCCCGCTACGTAGCCCCCTCCAGGACTCGAGTTGTCCGCTCGGGTACACAGTCTAGAACCTATACCCAGGTTTTGAACTTAGAATAACTTGACCTCATGCCGGATCCGTAGTAGGAACGCTTATCTGCATCACGTGCATTTTGACTTAGGGGACTCAACACAGGGGTTGGGTCCGTCTAGGACAGGTGTACCCGGAATAATGGACCATCCTGATGCATCCTACTTGTGCATTTATCTGTTTTGGACTCGCATGCTGACCGGCTTTGAATATCTGGAAAATTGAAAAACAAAAAGGGGAAAAGAGAAAATAGCAGTGTAGAGAGTTAATTACCTATATTAGAAAAACCAATGTCCAAGTAGTGCCGAAATGCTGCCGAATTTTTGAGGAAAATGAAAGAAAAAACAAGAAGAAAAGTATTTTTTTTAGTTTGCCAATGGAAAAGAAAACAAAACGAGTTTTATCTTCAAATTAGTTTGTTTATTTGCCACCAAAAAAGAAAATATAAAAAAAAGAGTCTTGCTTTCAGAAATAGTGTATTTGCCAACAAGAACAAAAAGAGTTTAGTTTTCGAAAATAGTCAGTTTTATCTGCCCGATCTACGCAGGTTTGATTCTCACCGGATGTGAGATACGTAGGCAACCCTCATCGGGTCCAACCTCCCCTTTGCAAAAATAGCCAAAAAATGCCAAAATTTTTAATTTCGTCATGAATAAGTCGGGTGACGCCATTCTTGTCAAAAATAAGCCAAATGTCCCCAAAAGGGCGCCGGAAGGCTGTTTTTGCAAGAACAACCACCCTGAGTCATTTTAAAACGGGTTGCGGGTCCAGCCTTAAAATCTCCCTTTCGGAAGTGCTGAAAGGCCGTATTTGCAAAACCGGGTCTTTATTTTCTCAAAATAAATATTTTTAAAACATAGCCACTTTTCTTGTTTTTAAGTCAAAATAAGTCATTACATGGCCAGCTTTCTTTAATAGCCTACAGTTGACATTGAAACCTTCTCAGTCTTGCGCAGGCCCGTGGCGATGCCGAGCGATGCCCCGCGGGCCCCCAGGATTTGATGCTTCGATGTATTCGTAGTTAATCGAGTCTGTATTTTTGTTTTTGAGTATGTTTTTGTAACTCCCTTTTTGAGAAAAAGAAAAACAAATAGTCTGGTAGCTTTGTAATCGCAGTTGTTATTAATGAAAAATGGGAAAATTCCCCAAAATTGTTTCATTATTTTCGCATTTGTTCGCAAGAACTACGCTCGGTCTGATTCACGGGGGGTCGTGATACGTAGGAAATCTCCATAGGATTCGACCGTAACTAAAAAAATAAAAGAAAAAGGAAAAACAAGGAAAAAATGAAAGGAAAGAGGTGAAAAACAAGAGAGGAAAGAAAAACAAAAGAGCGAAAAAGAAAAACAAAAAGAAAATAAGAGACCAAACGAAAGAAATAAAAAGTGCAAATAAGAGAAAATAAAAAGAGAGCAAGAGAAAAGGAAAGAAAAGAGCGGAAAAATAATTTTGAGGAAAAGAGAGAATAGGAACAAAGGAAAAAAAAAAAAAACCGAGGCAAAAGAAAAGAAGGAAAAGAAAAGAGAGGAAAATGAGAGTAAAGCAAAGAAAAGAGGGAAAGGCAAGAAACAAACAATGGAAAACACGAGGGAAGAATGAGAGGAAGGCAGGGCAAATAAAGGAAAAGGAAAGCCGGAATGACGCATGCAACCAAGCGAAGTCATAATAGAAATGGTTAACTGCTTAGGTGCATTCATTCCCCAAAAGGGCGGCTATCTATTTGTTAATGCTCTAACCACTAACAAAGTTGTTGTTGATGATGAGTCCAGGCAGGTGATTTAGTTGGTTAGCATCCTGGCAACCCATTCCCACAACACCCGGTCAAAAAACAAACTAAACATGACAGGCCAAGAATCAGGTACCAGTATCATGGACCCGTCAAAAGAGGTAGACGTGGTGGATGTCAAAGCAATGAGGGAAGAAATGTATAAGTTGAGGCAGCAGATGGCCGAGATGCATCAGGCCTGGGCTAAGGGTCAGCCGGCGCCAGTTTATCCCGCCAATCCAGCATATATCCCACCTTTGGCTCAGTCCCAGGAGCCTCCTACTGTGAATTCCTCGCCAGCTTTCCCTTTCTACCAACAGAGTTATGGCACCACCTCCTATCCTCCCCAAGCTCCACTATCCAAACAAAACCCTCCTCCACCAATTACCCCTGTCTTTGTGGCGCCTCCACCTGCCACATTGCAAAGATCTTCCAGTGAGCCATTATTTCAAACTCACGACAGCCAGTACTACCCTCCTAAGCCTACCTTTAAGGCTCCTGAGCCATATTCCTACACCCCTCACTTTGAGCTCCCGGTAGAAACTGACAAGCCGCTTAAGAATCCGGAACAGGAAGAGATGTTTCGAAAAGTAAAAAGCCTGGAGCAATCCTTCAGCAACATGCAAGGATAGGGTGGCCAAGTCAGTATGGCCTACAAGGATTTGTGTGTGTTTCCCGATGTCCAGTTACCAGCAGGATTCAAGCTACCCACGTTTGACTTATATGATGGACATGGTGATCCGGTAGCCCATTTAAGGGGACTCTGCAACAAAATGAGAGGAGCTGGGGAAAGGGATGAATTATTGATGGCGTACTTTAGTCAAAGTCTCAGTGGTGCGGCCTTGGAATGGTACACGCGACAGGATCATGCCCGATGGTACACGTGGGATGATTTGGCCCAAGCATTTGCGTGCCACTTTCAGTATAATCTCAAAATTGCCCCGTACCGTCTGTCACTAACTAAAATTGAGAAGAAGCCCGGGGAAAGCTTCAGAGAGTACGATTTCCGGTGGAGAAAACAGGCGGCAAGAGTCGATCCTCCAATGAAAGAAAGCGAGATGGTTGATTACTTGTTACAGGCTTTGGAGCCCACCTACTATGGTCACTTGGTGTCAGCAGTAGGAAAATCTTTCAACGAGGTAGTAAAAATGGGAAGTATGGTGGAGGAGGGGCTTAAGTCCAACAAAATCATGAGCTATTCTGCAATCAAGGAAGTTTACCCAGGCTATCTAGAGCGGCACTGGAGGGGTAGTGGGAAAGAAAAAGAAAGAAGATGTGGCAGTAGTTGAATCAAGAGCTTGGTCCAGGGGCCCATCACCATATTACAACCAACCTCGACCCCATCACACTCCATATAGCCCACCACAACACTATCCCCACTTCTCTGTCCACCATTCCCAAACATACCCCCAACATCCTACCCATGCGCAATGGTGCGCACCCACCCCACGAACTGCTTACCCAACTCAAAACACCTACCCACCCCCAAGAGCCTACAAGAATTCCCCTGGAGCAGGTTTGCGGGCCAGCCAAAATTTCAAGCAAGAGAGGGCACAGAAGCAGGAAACTTTCACCCCCTTGGGAGAGTCATATGCAGACTTGTTTGAGAAGCTAAAGCAATATAACCTGATTGCACCCATTCCTCCGAATCATGTGGACAAGCGCGCAAGAAACTTTGACCCTTCTAAAAGGTGTGAATACCATTCCAATGCCCAGGGGCACGATGTCGAAAGTTGTCGGGATTTGAAAAGAGAGATAGAAAGAATGATTCAGGAAGGGATAATTGCGGTCCAGGACAGTGCCACCCAGAACATTGCACAGAAGCCTTTACCCGCACTTGATGATGCACATTCTGTGGGGAAGATCCATGGTGACAGGGAGTATGAGAACCCTCTCGGAAACTTGTTGAATGAAGTCAATAATATTGAAATTGGCGAGTTCCAGTAATATTGATGCGAAACTCAGTGGTTAAGATGTCATGCTTGGTAATTGGGAAGACGCTCCATTTCTTGGTCAGCCGGAGTGGAGTTATGGTGGTTTATTTTGTTGTCATTTCTGTTGTCCGGGTTATTTCAGGGTTGTAATCCGGATATTGTCTTGTGACTCAAACCCTTCTATTTTTTCACTTTGCCGTAATAGTTTGTTTAGTGCTGTCTAGGTTTGTCTGTTTGTTCTATTGTTTAAACTCTTTAACCGTCAGTCTAATGCAATTCTCTGTTTCCTGCCATTTCTAGTCATTTTGTTCAGTTTTCTTCTCCTTTTACAATTCTTTTCATGCTGGTTCTGGTGACATGACATGCACGCATAATTCTCAGCCTGGTTTTAAAAGTCAGTTTAGTAATGAAGCAATGAAACAATGTTGAAGATGTAAGGACATTCGAGGGAAATACGTAAGGACATTTTGAGATCACTTCGAGCCCAAATTGTGTGAAACTGGGGCAGACGGAACATAAAGAAATACTGTTGAAATGCATCATGCCACATCGGTTTGAAACCAAAGGCAAGGTTGCCCCCAATTCTACAGGTGCCGTTCGTGGTACCGAGATTGTTGTCCAATGGTGCTGGGTAATTGACAAATGTAGAAGGCAAATGTGTGGATATGGTTAGTAATTCTGGTGCAATCAAAAGATGTTACCCCTTTCCTCATGTTTGTTTAATTATGTAGTTTGTACTTGGCATGTTTTAGAGATTGGAATGACGAAGGCATTTTGTTCTGCTATCCAAACACTTTATCCTTTGTTACCCCTTTGAGCCTAGGTTATTTTCTTGCATACCCCTCTTTCGAAATCAACAATAAAACTCGTAAGCCCGAGCGGGGAAAGAAAGTGGAGAAACAAGAGAAAAAAAGTGAAAAAGGAAAAAGAAAAGAAAAAGAAAAGAAAAAAAGAAGAGAAAAGAAAAGAAAAGGAAAAGAGAAAGGGAAAAGAAAAGAAAAGAAAAGAAAAAAGAAGAGAAAAGACAAGAAAAGAAAAAAAGAAGAGAAAAGAAAAAGAAAAGAAAAGAAAAGAGAAGGAAAAGAAAAGAAATGAAAAGAAAGAAAAGAAAAGTGGAAGAAAAGGAAAGACCGCAACAACGAAGTAATTCTATGACCTGAACTACGTTTGACTTGATCCCGAAAGGGTACGTAGGCAGCCTCTCTCTGAGGTTCAGTCACACCAAAATAAAAGTTCAAAAGTCCCCAAGAAAGAAACTGGGGCAGAAGTTGTGGTTGTTGTGAGAAATCTGATTCCGAAAGTTGTAATTTTGAGCCCATGTTGAATTGTTTTGAGCCTTTGATACCCTTTCTTCCTAACCCTGTCCAAATGCCTGCATTACGGTCCAAAGAAAGACCTTCTGATCAATCTTCGAGAGATGCTGGGTCAAGCGAGTAGAGGTGAACCATATCAGGGGCAACACTCCGGTCCAAACAAGGGAAATGAAGAATGAGAGAGTCTTGATGATAAATGCCCTCACGGGTACCACAAGGCGATGCAAGCCGAGAGAGATAAAAAATGAGAGAGTCTTATTGGTGAAAACCTTCACGGGCACCATAAGGCGACGGTGAGATGAGAGAAAGACCCAAAATGAGAGAGGCTTAATGGTGAAAACCCTCCGGGCACTACAAGTCGAAAAAGGATTGTGATTCAAATCGGATAAGCGGAGCATTGAAGCCCACTTTCACGGCGAAAAGGTACAACAAGAGCTGAACGTCCGATATGCTTAACAGAATAGGCTGCATGTGCATGTCAAGGTCATCAGATTCGGTATCCACATCCGATAGGTTTTTTTTGTAGTTTTCTTGTTAGGAACCATCTCTTTCCATTGTCCTTCTACTATGTTCCTTTTGTCTTGTTTACTTCCTCCTCCTGAGTCTGTTTGGTCATAACAAGTGAGAAATGACTTCAAAATCTGCCACCAAGCTTTCCAATTGAACAAAACGGGATCTGGTGAGCACATCAAAGCGTCAAGTCAGGAAAGAACAACAGTCACACTGAGTTGGCAACGATCAACATGCTTTGGGGTCCTTGTGAAATACCAAACCTTGGTACATGTCAATTCATGAACGATGCAACAAATGAAGGGTTAGGGCGAACAGATCAAATTTATTTCCTGTGATAAACTTGATAAAAGAGTGATAAACCAGTGACGAGCAAGACCTTCCAAGCAGAAGTCAAAGTTATCACGGCGAATGGGGGAGCTGTAGACCCCAAGGACCGGACCAGGGGTTTAAGTCAGAGAGAACAACATACATCTTGAGTGTGTGCCAATCTACACGCTTTGGGATCCTTGTCAAATGCAAGGGCTTGGTATTTGTCAATTCATGAACAACGCAACAAATGAAGGGTTTGGGGTGAACAGATCAAACGTATTTTCGGTAAAAAACGAAAGGTTTGGTACATATCAGATGGAGAGTGTTTGGTGAACGGATCAGAGGTATTTTCTGCAACAAAGAAAGTGGTTAGCAAGGTCTCCAAGTAAGAATCGGTTATCAAGGCAAGTGAAGGAACAATACAACTTCAAGGCCGAGGCCAGTGATTAAGTCGAAAAAGAACATCATGTACACGAAGTGGGAGCAATAGACGTTCTTTGGGACTCATATGAGAAAAAAGGGTTGGGGGATGCCAGTCATGCAACGCAAAAAGTAGAGAATGTCGAGTGGAAATCAGTCATTTTGGCAAATGCAGAAGCAGCCAGACTCAAAGTTCAAGGCCACAAACTAACCACCACATTTCAAACTCACAAGTTTTCTTTATTTGAAACAGGAACAAAGCAGTGCAAGAAAGTTGGTTCAAAAAAAAAAAAGAAAGAAAAAGAAAAGGAAGAAGAGGAGAGCCGACAAAAGGGAAGTTTCTCAAATCTTTGCCCTCGCCGGTCTTGCTAGTGTGCATAAAATGCTGCCATTGCTTTTCATATTTTTTCCTCCTAGGATAAAATGTCCTAGTCTGATGGATTTTCCTCCAAATAGGAATCTCTGTCTGATGAATTGTTCTCCTAAGATAGAAGACCTAGTCTGATGAATTTTCTCCTAAGATCTAAATCTTAGTCTGATGAATCTTTCTCCTAAGATAGAAAACCTAGTCTGATGAACTTTCTCCTAGGATTAAAGTCTTAGTCTGATGAATTGTTCTCCTTAGATAGAAGACCTAGTCTGATGACCTTTCCCCTAGGATCCGAATCTTAGTCTGATGAATTTTTCTCCTAAGATTGAAGACCTAGTCTAGTGGGCTTTCTCCTAGGATCAAAATCTTAGTCTGATGAATTGTTCTCCTAAGATAGAAGACCTAGTCTGATGACCTTTCCCCTAGGATCCGAATCTTAGTCTGATGAAACTTTCTCCTAGGATCAAAAACTTAGTCTGATGAATTGTTCTCCTAAGATAGACAACCTAGTCTGATGAATTTTCTCCCAGGATCACAATCTTAGTCTGATGAATTGTTCTCCTAAGATAGACAACCTAGTCTGATGAATTTTTCTCCTAAGATAGATGACCTAGTCTGATGACCTTTCTCCTAGGATCCGAATCTTAGTCTGATGAATTGTTCTCCTAAGATTGAAGACCTAGTCTAGTGGGCTTTCTCCTAGGATCAAAATCGTAGTCTAAGGAATCTTTCTCCTAAGATAAAAGACCTAGTCTGATGAATTTGCTAGTCAAATGTCCTTGGATCGTGCATTCCAGTCAAGTCTTTAGTTTTACTCTCATCATTGCATCAATAGCTTAGGTGATCTACATTTTTCTAACAAGCTCACAAATCTTCCAGTTACCAAACTGGGGCATAAAATTTTATTTGTTTGTCTATTTTGTTGAAGTTAGGAGCCCACCTGGAGAACAAGGGAATACTTTTCAAGTTCAGCGGTCAGGAGCCCACCTGGAGAATAAGGGAATACTTTTCAAGTTCAGCAATCAGGCGCCCACCCGGAGAACAAGGGAATACATTTCAAGATCAGAAGTCAGGCGCCCACCTGGAGAACAAGGGAAGTACAATTTAAATTTTAGCTTATCAAATCTTTAGTATATTTGATAACATGATGAGCCCAGCCACCAAACTGGTGCAGAAAATTTTCGTTGTTTGTCTATTTTGTTGAAATCAGGAGCCCACCTGGAGAACAAGGGAATACTTTTCAAGTTCAGCAATCAGGAGCCCACCTGGAGAACAAGGGAATATTTTTCAAGTTCAGCAATCAGGAGCCCACCTGGAGAACGAGGGAATACATTTCAAGTGTCAGTAATCAGGAGCCCGCTTGGAGAATAGAGGAATGTATTTCAAATTTCAGCAGTCAAGCATCACTCGGAGGAATGACAAAACATCTCCGATCAGAATAAGGATTCCATCGGAAGAATACAAGTTCAAGGCAACACAAGAGCAAGTTTGAAGACATAGATAGGACCTTTTTGTAATTCATGGCTTAGGCTAGCTTAATTTTATTTTGACACGGTGTAATAAGGAGGTCAGAGAGCAATAGTAGCAGCAACAGCAGTGAAATCACAGCTCCTAGTAGTCCCAGCTACCAAAACTTCCCGAACTACACTGACCTGATTCCTTTTCAGCCAAGGATATGTAGGCAACCTTTGAAGCAGGGCTCGGTCAGACGGTTTTCAAAAATGCTTCACACGGAGTATTCGAACGGGCAAAAATCGCTCATTTCCGCTCACTTATCTTTGCACGAAAACTCTTCATGTTTCCGAGCAAAGAGGGGCAGCTGTGAGCACGTGATTTTTCCCCTATATGAATTATTCCCAAAAATTCAAACAAAATGATTTTCTTTCATTATTTTGCAATTTTGTGAATTTTGTGTTATTTTCTGTTAATTGTTTGCATTTTATTTGTGCATTTTAATTCATATGAAAAATATAAAAAAATACGCTTGACATTTGCATTTAGGATCTAATTTCATATTTTAGGATTATTAAGTGGTTAAGTTGTTTTTAGAACAAAATATAAAGAAAACAACAAAAATAGTCCGCTTTTGCATTTTTAATTATTAATTGTTGAAATTGTCACGAAATAGATTTTAAACAATTTTAGGAATTAATTAGCTTAATTTTGGAAATGAATTAGCTTTCATTTTAATTTTTTGCATTTTAATAAAATCAGATAAAATACAAAAATGAAACACGTAAATAAATAAAAGAAATAAAAGGGAGAAAACAAAAGAAAATAAATTTTAAAAAAAAGATGTCTTAATAAAATACCGAATTGGGCCATCTTTACTCATTTCTGCCTAGCCCAAAGCCAAAACCCCAAACCCACTTCAAATTGGCCCAAATTCAGTCTCTTATCCGGTCTAGTTTTCAGCCCCTAAGACCCCTCAAAACGACGTAGTATCATGTCAATATTACGTCGTTTTGCGATCTTTAAAGTCCCAATCCATCTTGACCGTTCATTTGTTATCATCCAACGGTCCCTATAATTCAAAGGTAATTAAATAAAAATGTCCTAAATTCTAAAGACCCCTAGAGACCAGACTCACCCTCCTCGTACCCTGTTCAACCCCACCGCCCTCCGCCGCAACCCGCCGCCGGAAATCGCCCACGGCAGCGGCAGAGCTCCAACTGCCTTCAAAATAACACCAAAGCTCCGCCTTGTCCTCCTCATGCCTGTGCCACCATTGGTTTTCCTCGAAAATCACTAGACCTCCTCGAATCCAACAAACCTTAGGCGCCGCCACCATCGTTCACGGCGTCGCTGCCACCCAAATCATACCAAATTTGTACCCCACAATCCCCAGGCCACCCTAAGCCCTACACTCATGATTATTTCATAAAAATCCCAACCGGATTTCTCCAATTTCACATCTAGGGTTCGAGCCCTCGAAGCCAAGGTCAAAGTCGTTCATACATGAAGAATAGATGACTAGCATCATATTGGGGTTTAAATCAGAGATTTGGGTCTCGAGTTCGAGTCAAGGTGGTGAGTTTTATTTCTTGCGCGTTTTATTTCTTCTTCCGTTTAACCTTTTTTTTCTTTTCTTTTCTGGTCGAATTATCTTGATAATCAAACCTCTGTTCTTCTCCTTTGCTCCCCTTAGTCTGAATTCCACCTAGATCTTTTAGTTTAATTCCTGTCGCGATGTGGTTTAGAGTTAATCCTGTGTTGGTAAATTTAGATAATAGTTTAATTTTGTTTTCTTAATCTTTAATCGATCTTGTTTTGGCATCGTTTAATTTTGATTTGTTTTTCAGTGGTTGAATTAACTAGTAATCCTGTATTATTGTTATTTGTTAGTTTTAATGAGTTTTAATCAGTAATTGATTAGTAATAATTCTTTAGTTCACTGTTTGGCTTCAAGTCATTATTAGGCTTGGCTTGGTTGATTTGGTTATAGCTGAAAATATCCAATCCTTTGTGCTTGTTCAACCATGGTCATCTGACCAAGATTAAAGGGGGTTATGTTAGTTGAAATAGTGTTGGTAATTTCAGATTGAATTCAGGGTTATTTTGGGTACATAGGGTGCATAGGAAGGCTGTAGTTAAATCTATAACCCTCTAGAGTCTCCTAAATAGGGCTTGTGTAAATTTCAGTAATTTTAGTGGGATAACTTGACTAACAAGTCAGAAAATAGAGGGTTAAGAAGAAATAAGTGAAGGACTAAAGGGTAAAACTGAAAATCTGAGGGCTGCCCTCACTTTTGCCTATAAAAAGGCATGACTAGTGCCTTAATTCACAAGTTTTGGGAGCTCAAAATTTCCCCCCAGAAAGCTCTCCCTAGTTTTCAGATCTAGTTTTGAAATTCAGCATTCAAAAAACCAAAAACAAATAGAAAATACAATAAAAAAATCCAAAAACAACACTGTTTCATTGCCTTCCTTAGGTTATTTTCCAAATTCCAGCTTTAATTCAGTCTTTTGGTTCATTCCAAAACCAAAAATAGTTCGAATTCTTCGTTTCTGTTCAATGTTTGAAGTCTGAAAGTATTTAGAGTCGTTTGAGCACTGTTGATTAGTTAATTAGAGTCAACTGAGGGTTATTCCTTGGTCGTATTGATTCCCTGGGTTATTTCTAGCTATCTGGTGCTGTTGTGGGCTGATTTATTGAGTTTGCTTGGTTTTTCAACTCATTTCTGAACTGCTGAATCTGTGCTGGACTGTTATTACTCATTCATTGACTGTTGCTGGGGTTTTAAATTTGTTTCTGAGTTGCTGTTGAAGTTGTAACTGCTGCTAACCTCTCCTTTTTCTATTTCAATTCAAATTCCAGGTACACTCCTTAAATTGATGTAATTCTGAGTTGAAGCTGAAATGAAACCCATTCACTCGTTGGGATCATGTCTGTCAACACTTAGGCATATGTTGATTGTTATGTGGTTGCTTAATCTAGCTTTACATTTGTTGAACTAGGATTGTTTAATTAGGCGTATCTCTACTGATTTGTACTGTTTAAATTCGTATTAGACTGTCATGGACTGATTTAACTTGTAGTTATTTAGCAATAACTTTAGTATAGCTAACACTCATCTTAGTTTAACATTTTTCTGTTAAAGGTTTAGAAATCAGACAGTTTAAGTGTGTGATGGACATGTCCAGTTTAATTTTGTGCTAAACATGCATCTCGAGCATTTTTTTGTACTACACTAATCAACATCAGTAAACTTGTTATTGAGGTCAACTCCTTAGTCTCATCGAGTTCACTGCTTCAGCATAAGTATTAATAGTTTTAGGTTGGTAGTTAATGTCAGCAATTTGGCTTTAAATCAAGTAGGCATCATCAGCTCACCAACTGGAAATCAACACTCTAGCGAGAATGAGCAACAATAGGGAGTTTGAAGCTTAAATTGGTTTGCAACACGTTTAGGATCACGTTAATGTGTAATTTCAATTTATTGTCTAGAAACCTTTGAGTTAATGTTAATTGTTAATTGATTTTAGTATGTAAATTCAGCAGGGTGTTGTTATCAATTGATTCACATTTCGGTGTAGTGTAAAGATCTAGGTAGCCTAGTTCACGTGATTGAAGTTCGATTCCTTTAATGCACGGGCCCATGTCCAGTTACAACTCCCTTACGTTTGGGCCTGGGCCAGAGGTTTTGACGAACTAGCCTGACTCGTATGGGCTCGGGTACGTTTTATCCTTGTTGGGCTTATCTTGGAGCCCAATGGCTGGACTGTGGTGCAGAATTATCATTTGGTCCAATAACAAATTAATTAGGACTTTTCCTTTCATTATTAGAGACAAAATTGAAATAGAAAATTATAGATTGCTTTAGGATTGCCTTTTAATAATAAAATGAGATGAGCCTCTCTAAACAAAACAAATAAATCGCGGGGCCCTCGACAAATGGTTATATAAAAATACTTAGAATTTGGGACGGGCCGTTTAGCGAATTTCACGGTCTTCACCAAAGATAATAACGCGTTAGTCTCTTTAGGCGCGTATTTTAATAATTTACCTTCCTAAACTCGGGTGCGCATTTATGTGACCCAGATCCAAATCTCAACGAAGTCGAAATGTGTCAACAACCACGGGTGCATTGATGTGACGTGGTTCGGGACACGTTTTCACGACGTTGCAATTCTCATTAAAAATAATAATAAAAGCGGTTTAATATTTAAAAGCACATAAGCTAAAACATGTTTTGAAATCAGATAAAATCCAAATACAACAGTTGAGCGACCGTGCTAGAACCACGGAACCTGGGAATGCCTAACACCTTCTCCCGGGTTAACAGAATTCCTTACTCGGATTTCTGGTTCGCGGACTGTTAACAGAGTCATATTTTCCTCGGTTCGGGATTCAATCGGTGACTTGGGACACCATTAATCTCCCAAGTGGCGACTCTGAATATTAACAATAAATCCCGTTCCGATTGTCCTTTAAGTGGAAAAACTCCTTTGTGCCCTTGCGTGCATAGTAAAAAGGAGGTGTGACAGGTACGATATGATGATGATGATGCCCATAGTGGCGTATGTTTCTAAAAGTTTATGTATATATATGTATTATGCATTTCATGTCAGTAGCCCCTAGAGGCACTCAGATGTTACAGGTTGTATCTCCTCTACCTGTCTTTGCATTACTATTCTTGTTTATGCTTTCCTGCTTTACATACTTAATACATTATTCGTACTGACATCCCTTTTGCCTGCGGACGCTGCGTTTCATACCCGCAGGTCCCGATTGATAGGTTGATAGTCCTCCTAGTAGGCTATCTGCTCAGCGAAAGGTGTTGGTGAACTCCACTTGTTCTGGAGTTGCCTATTAGGTCAGTATGCTTTGGATATGTATTGATTGGTATGGCGGGGCCCTGTCCCGACCTTTATGATTTTATCTACTCTTAGAGGCTTGTAGATAGATGTCAGGTGTATGTATACTTGTATGGCCTTGTAGGCCTATGTTTTGGAGTTTACAAATGGTCATGTCGGCCTTATAAGCCCGTATGTAACATGTATAAGTTTGTATATCATGTTGGATCGTCATATGTTGAGTATTCCCTTATGTTTTATTCTTGTTATCTCGTGACGGGTTTTCTGGCTCATTTACCCCCGATAGTATGATAAGAAAGATATGTCACGTCGGTACTCGGTTGAGTAAGGCACCGGGGGCCGGTCACGGCCCTTTAGTTTGGGTCGTGACAAAAGTGATATCAGAGCGGTTCTATCCTAGGGAGTCTACAAGCCGTGTCTCGTAGAGTCTTGTTTATGGGTGTGTTATGCACCACACTTATAAGCAAGAGGCTATAAGGAACTTAGGACTATCACTCTTTCCTCTTATTCTAGATCGTGCGGTGGAGCTTAGTTGTAAGAATTCGAACTCCTATATTCGACTTTAGTCATAATACAACGATACCTACATCCACAAAGACAGTTGGTAAGAGATTGAATGTGGCTCTAGAAGAGCTGAGTTAGAGGAACTCGATTTTGCGTCACGCTTATGATGAGTAAATGTTAGGTCTAGTATAGTACGTGTTCTAAGACGTGTAAGCTTCTTGATAAGGAGCCCTAAAGCATGAATATCTATCCACCCATATGGTAAAAAAGCAATAAGAGAATGATAAGGTAGATACAAGTTTCAACAAGCAAAAGACGCAATGTAAAGAAGGGTACAAGGTATCCAGTCAGTGAAGATGATTAGTTTTTACAATTCACGCAGAGAAACATAAGTATTATGAGTTACTTTCAACAATAATAGAGATCTATACAATTGGCCACACCCATCTCAGTTATGCCCTATGGGAGCTAACAGATATTATTTAAGCGAAATATGGGATATCAAGATCCGGTTGGAGTTAGAGTAACCCGAAATGGTGGATGGATTGTTAGCATTAGCTGACATTTCCGAAGGATATTGCAGATGTGGTAACAGTTCACCTTGTGAGACAGCTCGATGGTGCACTCTAGAATACATTCAGATATGAAATACTAGAATGTCCAGAAAACTTAGATGATCGGCACAATCCTAGAAGAGATAAATATTTACCTTTATATGGCTCCCGTCCTTAGTAAAGAGAGAATATTAGGCAACCCGAAGAGCCAATGGATGGAGCAAGGGGAGCTAAAAGCGAAAGAATGTTTTGTTGAAGTTTTCAAAATAAGATGATAAACATAAATATTAGCAGGAGAATAAGAAGAGAGTAAATAAAGTATTATGACTAAGATGTGATAAATGGGTGATAACAGTAAATAAAAATATGATACAATGATAGAGTTTATAGTTTAGTGAAGGAAAAGACAAGAGGTGACAGGCCTTGAGACAATAATTGAGTATAGGCCAAAGGTCATATCCTCATTTCAAGAAATGAGTTGGTGAATCCAATGTGATTACCAAAAAGCTATGTTATACCCCCTGTAGTTAGATAAATAAGTATGGTCTAGTAAACAAGACAAAAGCGAACGTGAATTAAGGACTGGAGGATTTGATAATAGTCGACATCGTGAGAATTTCAGAGATCGTGTTCCAACAAAAATAGAATAGACAAGAGACGGATAACCTTTAAAGGTCATTTATAGTGCTAGCAACTTATAAAAAGGTTGCAAGTAGTATAAATAGATAGGTGTAGGTCGTAAGGTACAGTATTATAGAGCAACAAGGTTTTAGGTAGATAGGAGCAAGGATATGAAAAGGTGAGTGAGAAGGTGACGATAATAGGTAAGTCATCAGGATTAAACCCCTCAAAACAAGGGAGCTGATGATTTCCATATGTAATAAAAAGCTCGGTACAGCCTGAATGAACACAGAGGAGTCTAAGACTAGGAGCAATTAGAAGAGATGAAATGCTGCCCCGGTAGTAAAATAAGGGTGTAATTGTGATAGATAAGAGGATGACATTTAGGTCTTTGATTGAGGAATAATTTAGAGAAAAGGGATTTTATGAATTGCACGGGATTGGAATACCCGCATAAGATGAATCATGTTAGGATGATACGAAATACAGTTATTGAAGTATAGTATCGTCCCTAGGTGGATGGGCAGATCACTTCAGATGTTTCCCAATGAGACGTGAGCCCTAATGACAATGTATTATGTAAGAGGTTTCAAGTTATCAGTGGTAGATTTTGGATCAACATAAGGTGAATCACCAATGGATGGATAAAAATTGCAAAAAATGAGATGAGATTAGACCGTCATTATTAAGATGAAAAGTAATGAGGAAGCATTAAAGGACTTAGATTTAGACATATAGGACAAGCAACGAAAGAGTAACCCGGAGCTGGGTGGCAGACCCCGGTAATAATAAACTGAAGTAAGAGTTAGGATATAGTATGACCTACCTAGATATAGTAAAACCATAAGCATATATAACCCAGACTATGAATCAAGGTATAGCGATAGTCGTAAGTTCGACAAAGTACCAAGCAAAGAACTTTAGTACACCCATAGATGCCTAGAGGGACATCTTGTCATAGTTCTGTATATGTTCACAAAGTGAGGCCTAGAGATTGGCTAAAAGCTGGAGGAAAAAAGAGAGAAGAGTCTCATAGGCACACATACAAGTACACAGTTGTACATGATGCATGACAGAAGGTAACAACAGTTATGATATTGGAAGAATTCCGACCACAGGTCGTGGTATGAGAAAGAGGCCTAAAGGGGGGAATACCCTGGCCTTTGCATTTATTTACAGAACAGTTTCCTAGATGTCAGGGAAAATATTAAAGTATTCGTAAGAGCTACATGTTATGAGACTGATAAATGCACCAGTCAACATTTGAGGACGAATGTTCCAAAGGGGGGAGATGATGTTAAATCCCATATTTTTGTACGTGAGAGTACGTCGTAATCCAATTGATGTAAGCTCGAAAATGAGATTGTTTTTGAAAGTACATAACGTAAGTTCATCATGTTATCTTGGAGGTTACAAATCTTTAAGATCATGAATAACAAGTATCAAAATGGATGGAAAGCTTAGACGCTAAACGAATTGAAGAAAATAAGTTTCGTCGAAAGTCGACAAGGTTGGAATGTAATAACATATACATATGGGGTGAGACTAGGGTTATTAACATTATAAGGAGGTTAAGTTATGAGTTATATTAGTCGTATGATAGTCGCGTGTTATGTTTTAAGTCAAGCGAGTTGTGGAACAAAAGTTGGCAAAGGACATCACAAGTTGCATTCATAATGTGCTGAAATTTAGGTAGAATGTAGCTGCACTTTTCTCCCAATATACTTGTATACAAGGGATGATCTATATATCAAATTGAATATATACGAGTCGAGTTTATAACACATTAAACCGTTAGTCGATATGACATCGGACTAGAGAGATATTCACGTTTTCGCGAGACTGCGCAAGAAGCTCCCATGGGACCCACAAAGTCGGTTTAAACTTCAGCTTGTATTTAAGTCATTTATATGTCATTTTAAATCATTTTTCTAATCCAAAACAGTTCCTAAATCCTCTCCAAGGGTTCCTCCGTGATTCTAGGGTGAAAACCTAAGATAAAAACATGAATCCAACGCTAGAAATCCTGTGGTGCCTGCTAGATCGTAGTTTTTCATCTTGTGGCTATTTTGGAGGGTTCTTCAAAGGTAAGTAACCTCAGAATTCAAGCTGTTCTTTATGATTAGGCTAAGAATCAGTACCTCCTTCATGTATATTAGAGTTTCCAGGCGAAATACAAGTGTTTACACACCAACATGAGCACAAAAGTTTATTCAAGAAGAGAATACAACTCCTATTGTGTTGTGGTGTGAATGAGGGTTGTTGTGAACTACACTAGCTAGGGATTTCAAGTTTTTTCACACCTCTTTTTCTACCCGGATGGGGTATAAGGGAGTTTTTCCAATTAAAGTGATAATAATTGAAACGAGATTATTTATTCAAATTCAGAGTCGCCACTTGGGATAATTTATGGTGTCCTAAGTCACCGGTTTATGTCCCGAATCGAGGAAGTTTGACTCTATTTTACAGTCAGCGAAACACAGAAATCTGGATAAGGAATTCTGCTAACCCGAGAGAAGGTGTTAGGCATTCCCGGGTTCCGTGGTTTTAGCACGGTCGCTTTAATCATACTTGGCTTAATTAAATTGTCTAATTACTTATTTTAGAACCTATGTTCTCTTTCCATAATTAAGAAATTATCTTAAAACAAGTCACGCGTACGTGTACTCATTTGTTTGGCGCATCAAGAATCATGTCACGCGTACGTGTCCACAATTATTAACACTTTATTAATATTAAGAAAGTTTAATCAAAGTTGCGCGAACGCTTACCCCGATTTTATTTTTAAGATCGTAATTACGTCACGCGAACGTGTACACAATCACGATGATATATTAAATCGCGCCTAAAGCAAACTACAAGGTTAATTATTCTTTTCCTTAATACTAGTTTAAGATCTTTGCCAGAAGCCAAGAATTGAACTTAGGGCACATTGGATCAATTGATTGTTATGAAGTACTAGATTGTTCCTGCTAAATTTCGTTGGATCTAAGACTACGGGTTCGAGCTTATTTTAGCTACCGACTTCAACAAGCTGAGAGAGGCCATTTGTTTATTCCAACTTGCTGATCAATTAGAAACACAATAAAAGGCTATCAATCTTTAGTCCATGTGAATTTTATTGGGTCAAACTCTAAGGCCCATGACTTGAAGTATCCAGACTCATATGCACAGCCCCATTTGGGCCAATTACAAGTCTGGCCCAATTCTCCTCTTATGCACAAATTAACAATAGTTCTAAAAATACAACAATAGTGACTTAAATAATACATTGAACATATAGTCAAATTAGCAGGTTAATCTCATTGTAACACACAAAAATATTAGTATCCAAATCACGTTGTTAATTTATAAAATCTGATCAGAATAACCAACTATTAAGACATTTTCTTATATAGATACGCGTTAGGCAACAAAGATGGACATTAGTTTAACCACATGAAAGGGCATTGGGGCCTAAGTTGAGGCCCACAACGTTTGACCCAGTTTCTACTAGGACGGAACTTTCTTGTTTCAAGCCCACAACATGGAATACAACAGATGAAAGCATATTATTACATATTCAGTCGCCATACTAACAATAATTAAATAAAAAATCATACAAAACCTAACAACAAGTTTGCTAGAATTATTACAATGATAATCATATGTGAAATTTACAAATAAAATCAACTATAGAACACTAGATTGTATAGGCCATTATGCTCCTTTCCACTTCATATTTACTTAACCTTGTATCACAATTTAACCTACTCAAACATACGAATATTAACCAACTTATGAGACCTATAAATTTCAAACACAAATGCCTGTACAAATTTCATTTCAGAAAATGATATGATCCTTTGAAGGCATGGATCTGGCAACACACAAATTGCTCATATTCAAGGAACCAAAAAATCAACATTGTGATTCAAGCAAGTTGAACATGCATTTTATTTAGCACTTGAAATAACCAAAACAATATGCATTCCAAATCAGTAAACAAACATAGCTAATCAATATAGAACCTGTATCAACAAAGAGAACACTCATGAACCCAGCAAATAACATTACTTCCAAAAAAGACATATAATAGTCGTGGTATTCAAATAGCTCCCTGCATTACTTGGGCTACCAATACATACCTTAATCATCAACAAAGTAAGCAGAAAATAGGTCTCTTGGACAAACTAGAGGAACAAAAGCAGGCAGAACAACAGCAATTCAACAGAGGAGCAACAAAGAAATCCCAGAAGAAAACTTGAGCTCAAGTCCAAACTTAAATCCAGAAAACCAGCATTGATCGAAACCAAATTTCTCAAACCCTTTTTTTTGTTTTTATTTTTTATTTATGAAGAGAACTAGACTTGTAAAAGAAAGTTCTAAGGTTGACAATTTTGCTTTCAGAGCAGTCCTAAGGAAATGGAATTTCAGAGAGGATTTTTGGGGTCTCTTTTTTTCGCGTCTTGAGTGAGGGGAGAGTTCTGAATATATAGGAGATGAAAAAGCCCATGTGCCCCTAAAGATAAGGGAATTCGCTCAAAAAAAACCCTAAGAGCATCTTTTCTAACAGAAATGGGACAACTGGATGTTCCTCATTGGTTTCAGTATTTTGTACTGGCCAAATCAGGCCAGCTGCCCATGTTCTAGAATCCTCTACTTGCCTTATCTTAATTTCCTAATTACACACCCTTCCAATGACCCCCCTTAAATTTTCCTTTTGTTCAATTAATCCATCATAATTTCCAATTGATGCCACAATAATAAAGAAAACATACTGATGAACGAAAAACAAACTAATTAGGATTCAAAATCTAACCTAAAATTAATTAGACACACAGCAAACCCTAATAGCAATAATTATTTTGAAAATTAAACTAAACAATGCATAAATGAACAATAAACGAAAACTAGCACTGAGGATAATGAATAAACAAACACGACAAACATCAATTTCCCTAATGACCTAGCTGGATTATTGTCTTAAAAAAAACTGATTCGATTTTTTTAAACACCTAAAATTAACTAATAATTAATGATTGACATTTAAACTAACAATTAAACTAATTACAGACTATTGTCAGAGTTTAAGAAAAATGAAAGAGAATAAAGAAAATAAACAATGGAAGTTGAAAAACAACAGTGAGCGGAAAATAGTAAAGAGAAAGAAGTTAAGCCTAAATGAGATAACAAAACAAGAAATATACCTAATGAGGGAGGATTCTGAGGCGGGTTTCTGATTTGGACTTCGAGATATCTTGAAATTAACCCCAAATGATTCTTCTTGTCAAGAACAATCCATTTGGGGTGAGTTTTGAGCCCCAAATGAATTAAAAAAAAAACAAGAAGATCTTGAACATGCAGGAAACAGTTGCCCTCTTTTCTTTTCTTTTTCTTTTTTTTTTTATATTTGAGATTTGACGGATTCAAGGGGTTGTTTGGGGGAATCATTAAGGGATTTGGGTTTGGGGCAGTGTGGAGGTTATATGGTGTAATTTTAGGGTTATTTGGGCGACCTAGGTTTCTGGTGTAATTCTATATCTGAAAAATGGCGAATTTGGTGGGGCTTTTGGGAAATCTATTGGCAGGGTAAGGTTTAGGAGGGCGTGGGGAATATATGGTGTAATTTTGGGCGGGTTTAGGGTGCCGCCGCCGCCGTGAGGCGATTTTTGGCGGCGGAGGGCGGCGGAGACGGTGAAGGGTTTATGTGCGGCTAGGTTTAGTCTCTTGAAGAGAGATGGGGAATGGGGAGGGTTTGGAGGGTTGGGGGGGGGGGGTAATTCGGACACTTATATGGGGAGGGGTAGGTTAGTTTCGAACCGTTGGATTAGATTGGATGAACAGATGAGATGGAATGTGACCGAAACGACGTCGTTTTTCTTCTTTGGTGGCTTGGACCGGGTAAAAGGGTTGGGCCAGGGCGGATCAAGTGATATTGGGCCACTGAAATTATTATTTTGGCCCAGATTCTAATTAGAGTCCAAAACAAACCCTGGCTCCGTTTCTCTATTAAAGAATTGATTTGATTTTTCAATTTCCAATTTTAAATACTAATAAAAATTAATTAAGGCCTAATTATGTCCTAAATCACTATAATTTGTGAAAATAAACGCAATTATCTATTTTATGATTTATAAAATTATCTAATTAAACTTAATGAAAGAAAATTACTAATTTTCAATTAAACCAAAGCACAAGAACGAATCAATATTTTTGTGATTTTTCGTTCATATATTAAATGCAATTGAGATCTAAAATGCAATGCATGAAATATTTTTGTATTTTTTCATGATTTTAAAATATTAAACATGCAACTAAGTGCAACCAACAATTATGAAGATATTCCTAAAAATTCTAGAAACATTAAAATAAATTAGAAAAAAAAAAGATCTATTTTGACTTTGTAGGAGTATTTTTCTTCGGGAAAAAATCACATGCTCACAACTGCCCCTCTTTGCTCGGAAACACGAAGAGTTTTCGGGCAAAGATAAAGTGAGCGAATACGAGCAATTTTTGCCCGTTTGGATACTCCGTGGGAAGCATTTTTCAAAAAGTCTGACCGAACCTTGCTTCCGAGGTTGCTTACATATCCTTGGCTATAAAGGAATCAGGTCAGTGTAGTTCTTGAAGTCTTGGTAGCTGGGACTACCGGGAATGTGTGATTTCACTGCTGCTGCTGCTGCTATTATTGCTTGCTGAACTCCTTATTACACCAAAACCAAAATGAAAATAAGCTAGGCAAATCTATGATCTACGAGTTACGAGATTCCTATCTGTGTGTCTTCAATCTTGATCTTGAAACTTCTGAAGTTCTTCCGCGCATCTTGAACTGTTGACTCGCATTCTCGAGGCGAGCTTCTGTTATTTCTAACTTGAATTAACCCCATTCTTCTGGTGGGTTCCTGCTGTTGTCTTGGACTTAACTCTGAAATGTGTTCCCTCGTTCTTCAGGTGGACGCCCGCAACTGATGCTGACTTAAAATTTGAAATTGATTCCCTTGTTCTCCAGGTGGGCGCCTGATGCTTAAACTTGAAATGAATTCCCTTGTTCTCCAGGTGGGCGCCTGATGCTTAAACTTGAAATTAATTTCTCTTTGTTCTCCAGGTGGGCGCCTGATGCTGAAACTTGAAATGAATTCCCTTTGTTCTCCAGGTGGGTGCCTGATGCTTAAACTTGAAACGAATTCCCATGCTCTACAAGTGGGCGCCTGATGCTACTTGAAATGAATTCCCTTGTTCTCTAGGTGGGCGCCTGATGGTTAAACTTGAAATGAATTCCCTTGTTCTCCAGGTGGGCGCCTGATGCTTAAACTTGAAATGAATTCCCTTTGTTCTCCAGGTGGGCGCCTGATGCTTATACTTGAAATGAATTCCCTTGTTCTCCAGGTGGGCACCTGATGCTTAAACTTGAAATGATCTCCCTTGTTCTCCAGGTGGGCTCCTGCCATTACAACATAACAGACAAAACAAAAGAAACTTTTCTGCCCCAGTTTGATACTTGGAACAACTTTGAGTACTAATCGAATCCTGTTATCAAAAAGAGCTATAAGACTTAAAAGTTAAATCCCATTATCTAGGAGTGCCTTGAAAATTAAAATTAAATCTCATCTTAAAAGTGAAAACTTCAAAGCTAAATTCTACTTCCTAAAGGTGAAACTTACGCTAAATTTTATTATCTAATGAATGTCTTAAAAACTTAATACTAAATCCCATTATCCAGGTGGGTCCTGACGGTCTTGAAAATAAATCCCATTATCCATGAGGGTCCTGAGAACTTGAAATTAAATCCCATTATCCAGGTGGGTCTTGAAAACATACGGCAAACCTGTTTGGCGCATGCTTTCCTCACGGAAGGTTCCTCCAGAAACACGAAATTTCCTGCCCCTATTTCAATCAAAGAAAATCTTATCAGTTTAAAAATGTGGTGGTTAGTTTGCGGCATTCTTGTTGGAGGTGGCCTTTCCACTGCCATGCTTTGTTTCGATTAACTTCCTTAGGCAAGCAAAGATTTGTTTAACTTTTTGACCGAACCTCAACCACAGAACCTTGAATGACCCGAGTAGCTTATAATCGGCCTGTTGTTTAACAACTTTATCTTGCCAATTTTGAACCATTATACTTCCTCAAAATTCATGAGCCATTTGACCACTAGAACTGCCACTAAAACTTTATTGCTTTTTCTGAATCATGCCATTTGTGATGTGCTCTGGCCGGACGTTTGCTTTGTGCAATTGAAAGTTGGTAATAGGCTTTGAGATTCTTTCTTGCTTGCTTAACAAGGCTGTCATTGAGAAAGACTTAGTGAAGTAGATCCAAAAGAAAATGAAACGAAATGACTCCGAGAATCAGGAATAAAGAAATTTTTTTAAACCAAGATGACTATTTGAGGAAGAATGGAAAAGAGACTTATCTGAGTGAAGCAGCTGGCACCAATGATCATGACATGCATTTCCGATTAATCAGCCCAGTCCATTCAACTAATCATATTTCAGTCTTCATACTTTATGACCATGATCCCCATAATCCAATCTCTCTGCAAAGCCACGAACCTCATTCGGCTTGTGGTGCCCTTGTTGATACCAAATTTTTCCCATAATATTTTCAAAATATGCTTTTGCACCAATTAGTATTTTTTATACAATTTCTGCATTTTAAAAATATTTTAATTAATTTATCCCAGCATTTATTTTTAAAACAATCACTGATTGCACCACAAAATAGTTCAATAATAATTTTTCTTGCTTAATTATATTATTTGCATTTGTACTACGCTTCAATTATTGCACAAATAGCCATATTTGTATTTTTAGGATGCAATTGCAATTACTTTGCAATTATAGCCTATGCATGCATTATTACATTATTTTACCAGAAAAAAGCCTTTTACATTTTCAAAATATTAAATAATTACTTTAAAACATTTTGATGCATGAAAAAAATTGTTTATAATTTATTAACCATTTTTTTAAAATTGTTTTAGCAATTAATTATGTATTTAACTAATAGCCCCTTTTTCATTTGGACCTAGCCTATTAAATCAGCCCATTTTTAACCCCTTTAATACCAGCCCAATTCACCCAAGCCCAATCTGCACCTACCCGACCCAAGATCCCCATCAAATCGTGGTCGTTGATCCTTTACATCAACGGTCCACATCATACTTACCTTTTTTAATCAAACGACCCCATAAACCCTAATCATTTCCCCCATACAGCCGCCCTGAAACCCCTTTCCTCTCCAATGCTCTCAAAACCTAACCCTAATCTACCCTCGCCGTCACTCATCTATGGCCATTTATGGTGGTTTCTCACTACCCCCAGGCCTCTAACGGCCTATCATATGCTGGTATCATCATCTCTAGGGTCCTCAAGGGACCAGGGTTAGTCTTCCTACGCCTTTGGTCTTTGCTCGCCTGTTTCAGGCTATTCCGTTTCGATTTTGAGTAAGATCTTCCTATGTCGCCTTAGATCTATGGATTTCTAAGCTTGCTTCTTCACCTGTGTATTGTTCTTCTCGAAACCCTAATTTTTGTCCTTTGAACTTCTTAGATATGTGCAAGAACTGAGATAGATCGAACCTATTTCACATGAGTTTTACAAGAACCTTATGATTTTCGAATGATTTTCCATTTTTTCTAAACTTGGGTTTCCCGAAAATTTCATTTTTCAAAACATTTGATAATTTTGAGTGTTTAATCTTCTATTGCTTATGTGTTTTAACCGATTTCGTAAGGTTTGCTCTAACCCTAACTTGTTTATGCTAAAACACTAAATTTTTCGACATTTTTGCTTGGTTTCTGAGTTACTTGTGTACCGACTTTGTCCTATGCTTTGGAACCTGTGATTTTTCATTAGCCCAATTCAATGTCTTGTGATTTTTATCCTAATTTGCCTCTACTAAGGTTCTTCGTTCGACTTTTTACTGATTCTATGTGTCTATATTCATTTTTTGTCTATTCATGGTAAACTTATATTTTCACCCTTTAATCGGTGTTGACTTATCAATCTATTTCCTGACTATTCCTTTCTTGCCTTATTTGAAAATTTTCTGTGATACTTGCTGACTCTTTGCATGGTTCTTTCCTTAATTAAACTCTTGACTCTCTATTCTGAAGTTCTTTGTTTTAAGTTGAACTCCTTTCCTTTATAAGATCTCTGATTCTTACTTCTTTACTCGGTCTGATTGAACCTGTTGCCTTAATTCGTTCCTATCATTACCGTTAGTTGATTTTCCTTAATTAAAGGAGAAAATTATGCTGAACCGGCACCAAAGTCACGCCAAATCAGCATGAAAATCAGTTGAAAGTAACCCCAAAAATATCTCCAAACCAGCTCGGAAAACCAGTCCAAAACGTCACGAAATCCCAGCGTATCCGCCCTCACAACATTCTCTCTATGGGTCAGTGAAGGGGTCGAGTCCGTCGAGGTTGATGTAGGAGTTCTTCAACTGAAGGTTCCTGTTCGTTGAGTTTGTTTGTTGCTCATTTTGGTCGCCGCCTTTCCTGGTCTATTGGATTCATTAGCTCAAAGCTCTCTTATGGCACTTGTCTCTGCTGTAAAACTTTGCTCCAGGAATTTTACAATCAATTGGGAAATCGATTTTGGCTTCATAAAAGGTCCAGTTCCTTAATTACTTTCATTTTATATTATTCTATTAGTAGATAAATATCTTGCTAAAAGTATTTTTTTTTTGTTTTGAAATTCTTGAATGTCGCCATATATTAATATGTGTTAGCATGTCTTAAAGATTATTGATTGTTGAATACGATTCATCTTTTAAAATAAGTTAAGTTACTAAATGAGCTCACATTTATTTATTTGGAATTGGACGTGGGATATGGGAATAATGGAATTGCTTCTGTTTGTTTAATAACTTTAAAGCAAGATAGAAAAGTTTGATGACAAAAGAAGTGACATTTGGAAGGAACGATTTTAGATTCTTGGCTAGAAGAATTCTTTCATGGCCTATAATAATAAGCTAGTCTATTTTGATAGATAGCAAATTAACTCAAAAGATGGAATAGTCAGAAGAATAAAATTTCAAAACTCGTGGCCCTTTTTAATTACTTCATTAAAATTTTTAGAATTCGGGACGTGCCATTTAGCGAATTTTCATGGCCTCCCACGAAGATAATAACACGCTAGTCGCTTTAGGCGCGCTTTTTTTTTTAAATAATATTACTTTCCTAAATACGGGTGTGCATTTCATGCAACCCAAATCCAAATCCCAAAATGTTGAATAAAAATGTGTCGAGGATACGTGTGCATTTCATGTGACGTGATCCAAAAACACGTTTTCAAACGACGTTCACTTTCTTAAAATTTTTAATTAAAAGCGGTTAAATAATTCTAAAATTGCACCATAGGATGACATGTATTAAAACCAGATTTTAGCCAAATATAGCAGTTGAGCGACCGTGCTAGAACCACAGAACTCGGGAGTGCCTGACACCTTCTCCCGGGTTAACAGAATTCCTTACCCGGATTTCTGGTTCGCGACTGTTAAACAGAGTCAAACCTTTTCCTCGATTCGGGACTCAAACCGGTGACTTGGGACACCATAAATCTCCCAAGTGGCGACTCTGAACTTCTTTATAAATGAATCCCGTTTCGATTGTCCTTTAATTGGAAAAACTCCTTTATTATACCTTTCACGGGGTGTAGTAAGAAAAAAGGAGGTGTGACAGCTCTGGCGACTCTGCTGGGGACAAGAACCCAGAATTTCGGTTCAGGGTTCGAGAATTCGAGCTCAGTTAAATTGTTATATTTGGCTTTATCTGATTTTCCTACATGTTCCATGCTATACGTGCTAAATGTTTTACCGCTTTGATATTCGTTGAATTGTATATATAAATTGTTACGAATCCCTTCCTCTCTCTGAGTCTTCTACATCATGGAGAAGGGTGCACTTCGTGTAGCTTCTCTTCTGTTTAGAGTCTTTTCCCATTTAGAACGAGGTTTGGATAAGTTGCTAAGCCGGCGGAGCTTCTGTATCCCCGGTACGCTGCCTCCCCCTCGGCCCGAGTTGTCCGCTCGGGTAAGCCAGGTCTAGACCAATAAACCTAGAAGAACAAAACCTCATGCCGGATCCCTAGTAGGACGCTTGTTTGTATCATGTGCATTTGACTTAGGGGACTTAACACAGGGGTTGGGTCCGTCTAGGACAGGTGACCTGAAATAATGGACCATCCTGATGCATCTTACGTGCTACTTGCGCATTTATTTGCTCAGCTTTGCATGTTGACCGGCTTGTTTAAATGAGTGAATTATGAAAATAAGCAGTGTTGGGACTAAGTGAGGGTAACCGCTAGTTTTGAAAAACCAGTGTCCAAGTAGTGCTGAAATACTGCCGGATTTTTGAAAAAGGAAAGAAAAAGTAGTTTTCTTTAGTTTGTTTTGCTTACCAATGGAAAAGAAAAACGAAAAAACAAAAAAAGCCTTATTTTCAAAATAGTTAGGTTTATTTGCCCGAACTACGCCGGTTTGATTCTCACCAGATGTGAGATACGTAGGCAACCCTCATCGGGTCCAACCTCCCCTTCTTCAAATATAGCCAAAAATGCCAAAATTTTTCATTTCGTCATGAATAAGTCGGGTGCCGCCATTCTTGCTTAAAATAAGCCGAATGTCCCCAAAAGGGCGCCGGAAGACTGTTTTTGCAAGAACAGCCACCCCGAGTCATTTTAAAACGGTTTGCGGGCAGAACCTTAAAATCTCCCTTTCGGAAGTGCTGAAAGGCCGTATTTGCAAAACCGGGTCTTTGTTTTCTCAAAATAAATATATTTGAAACATATCCACTTTTCTTGTTTTTAAGTCAAAATAAGTCATTACATGGCCAGATTTCTTTAAGTAGCCTACAGTCGACGTTGAAACCTTCTCAGTCTTGCGCAGGCCCGTGGCGATGCCGAGTGATGCCCCGTGGGCCCCAGGGTTTGAAGCTTTGATGTATTCCTAGTTAATCGAGTCTGTATTTCTGCTTTTGAGTCCGGTTTTTGTACTTTCCTTTTCCGAGAAGAGAAAAACAAATAGTCTAATAGCTTTGTAATCGCAGTTGTTATTAATGAAAATTTGAAAATTCCCGAAAAATTGTTTCTTTATTTCTTGCATTTATTTTTGCATTTATTTGCAAGAACTACGCTTGGTCTGATTCACGCGGGGTCGTGATACATAGGCAATCTCCATAGGATTCAATCATAATGAAAAGGAATGAAAGGAAAGAGGTGAAAAACAAGAAAGGAAGAAAAACACAAGAGGGAAAGAAAAACAAAAGAAAATAGGAAACCAAACAAAAGCAAACAAGAGAAAATAAAAGGGAACAAAGGAAAGAAAAGAGCGGAAAAATAATTTTGAGGAAAGGAGCGAATAGGAACAAGGAAAACCAAGGTAAGAGTGAACAGAAAGAAAGAGAAAAGGGAAGAGAAAGTTTGCAATTGGCAAATAAAGAAAAATGAAAGCCGGGATGACGCATGCAACCAAGCGAAGTCATAATAGAAATGGTTAACTGCTTAGGTGCATTCATTCCCCAAATGTGCGGTTATCTATCTATTAACGCTCTAACCGCTAACAAAGTCGTTGATGAGTCCAGGCAAGTGGTTAAGTTGACTGGCATTCTGGCAACCCATCCCTACAACACCCGCTCTAAGGACAAGTCAAACATGGTCAACCAGGAATTGGAAGCAAGCATTGTCGACCCATCTAGGGAGGAGGAAGTAGTGGACGTTAATGCAATGAAGGAGGAGATATATAAACTGAAGCAACAAATGGCTGAGATGTACCAGGCCTGGTCGAAGGGACATCCACCACCAGCCTATCCTGCTAACCCCTCCTACCTCCTACCACTAGCTCAGCCTCAAGATCCTCCCACAGTGAACTCATCTCCGGCTTTCCCTACTTACCAGCAGTACTACGGAACCACCTCTCAAACACCACCACCTCCACCACCCAAACAAATTCCATGCCCTCCACCACCAATTACTCTTGTGTTCGTGGCTCCCCCACTTGTCACACTACACAGGTCTTCTAGCGAACCCTTGTTCCAAACCCATGATAACCAGTATTACCCACCCGAAGCCACTTTCAAACCGCCAGAGCCATGCCCTTACACTCCCCGCCTTGATCTCTCAGCTGAAGAAGAAAAGCCTCCCAAAAAACCTGAGCAAGAAGAGATGATACAGAAGGTTAAGAGCTTAGAACAGTCATTCCGAAATATGCAAGGGCTCGGAGGACAAGTGAGTGTAGCCTACAAAGACCTGTGCCTGTTCCCTGATGTCCTGTTGCCAGCAGGATTCAAGCTGCCCAAGTTTGACCTATATGATGGCCATGGTGATCCGGTGGCCCACTTAAGGGGGTTCTGCAGCAAGATGAGAGGAGCTGGAGGAAGGGACGAGTTATTGATGGCTTACTTTAGTCAAAGTCTAAGTGAAGCAGCTTTGGAGTGGTACACACGACAGGATCATGCTCGATGGTACACCTGGGACGATCTGGCCCAAGCATTTGCATGTCATTTTCAGTACAATCTCGAAATTGTCCCGGACCGTCTGTCACTAACTAAAATTGAGAAGAAGCCCGTAGAAAGCTTCAGAGAGTATGGTTTTCGGTGGAGGGAGCAGGCGGCAAGAGTCGATCCTCCAATGAAAGAGAACGAGATGGTTGATTATTTCCTACAAGCCTTGGAGCCTACCTATGATGGTCATCTGGTATCTGCAGTGGGAAAAACTTTCAACGAGGTCGTGAAAATGGGAAGTATGGTGGAAGAGGGTCTCAAATCTAACAAGATTATGAGCTATTCAGCAATCAAAGCAACTACTCAGGCTATCCAGAGCGGCACTGGAGGAGTATTGGGAAAGAAGAAGAAAGAAGAGGTTGCAGTAGTGGAATCGAGAGCTTGGTCCAGAGGTCCATCACCATATTATCACCAACCTCGCCTCCACCCCCAAACCTATCCACACACCCCATATGGCTCACCGCAGCACTATTACCCACCTCATGTCTCCAATTTCTCCGTCAACCATGCCCAGACATACCCCCAACATCCTACCCATGCGTAGTGGCGCGCACCCACCCCACAAAATGCTTACCCAACTCAAAACACCTAACCACCCCCAAGAGCCTACAAGAATCCCCCTGGAGCAGGTTCGCGGGCCACCCAAAATTTCAAGCAAGAGAGGGCACAGAAGCAGGAAACTTTCACTCCCTTGGGAGAGTCATATGCAAACTTGTTTGAGAAACTAAAGCAATATAACCTGATTGCACCCATTCCTTCGAATCATGTGGACAAGCGTGCAAGAGGCTTTGACCCTTCTAAAAGGTGTGAATACCATTCAAACGTCCAGGGGCACGATGTCGAAAGTTGCCGGGATTTGAAAAGAGAGATAGAAAGAATGATTGAGGAAGAGATAATGGCGGTCCAGGATAGTGCCACCCAGAACATTGCACAGAAGCCTTTACCTGCACATGATGATGCACATTTTGTGGGGAAGATCCATGGTGACAGGGAGTATGAGAACCCTCTCGGAAACTTGTTGAATGAAGTCAATAATATTGAAATTGGTGAAGGCTCCAGCAACATTGATGCGAAACTCAGCGGTTAAGATGTCATGCTTGGTAATTGGGAAGACGCTCCATTTCTTGGTCAGCCGGAGTGGAGTTTTTGTGGTTTATTTTGTTGTCATTTCTGTTGTCCGGGTTATTTCAGGAATGTAATCCGGATATTGTCTTGTGACTCAAACCCTTCTATCTTTACACTTTGCCGTGTTTGTTTAGACGTAGTAGCTTGTTTAGTGCTGTCTAGGTTTGCTTGTTTGTTCTGTTGTTTAAACCCTTTCACCGTCAGTCTAATGCAATTCTCTGTTTCCTGCCATTTCTAGTTATTTTGTTTAATTTTCTTCTCCTTTTACAATTCTTTTCATGCTGGTTCTGGTGACATGACATGCACGCATAATTCTCAGCCTGGTTTTAAAAGTCAGTTTAGTAATGAAGCAATGAAACAATGTTGAAGATGTAAGGACATTCGAGGGCAATAAGTAAGGGCATTTTGAGATCACTTCAAGCCCAAATTGTGTGAAACTGGGCAGACGGAACATAAAGAAATACTGTTGAAATGCATCATGCCACGTCAGTTTGAAGCGAAAGGCAATTTTGCCCCAAGTCTACAGGGACCGCTCGTGGTACCGAGATTGTTGTCCAATGGAGCTGGGTAATTGACAAATGTAGAAGGCAAGTGTGTGGGTATGGTTATTAATTCTGGCGCAATCAAAAGATGTTACGTATGTTTTCCTCATGTTTGTTTAATTGTGTAGTTTGTACTTGGCATGTTTTGAAGATTGGGATGATGAAGGCATTTTGTTCTGCTATCTAAACACTTTATCCTTTGTTACCCCCTTTGATCCTCATGTATTTTCTTTCATACCCCTCTTTTGGAATCAATGACAAAGTTCGTAAACACAAGCATGGAAAGTAAGTGAAGGAAAAGAAGAAGGGAACAGTGAAAAGAGAGAGAGAAGAAAAATGATAAAAAAAAAAGAAAAAGACAAAGAAGAAAGAAAAGAATGAAAAAAGAAAGAAAAGAAAAAAAGAGAAAAGAGAGAAAAAAAAAAGAGAAGAAAAAGAAAAAGAGAAAAAAAGGGAAAACAACAAAACAACAGAAGGGAAAAGAAAGGAAAAAAAACAAAAAGAGAAAAGAAAAAGAAAAGGAGCAACAACAAAAGTAGTCACCTGAACTACGTTTGACTTGATCCCGAAAGGGTACGTAGGCAGCCTCTCTCTGAGGTTCAGTCTCACCGAAATAAAATTCCAAAGTCCCCAAGGAGGAAACTGGAGCAGAAGTTGTGGTTGTTGTGAGAAATCTGGTTCCGAAAGTTGTAATTTTGAGCTCATATTGAATTGTTTTGAGCCTTTGATACCCTTTCTTCCTAACCCTGTCCAAAAGCCTGCATTACGGTCCAAAGAAAGACCTTCCGATCAATCTTCGAGAGACGCTGAGTCAAGCAAGTAGAGGTGAACCATATCAGGGGCAACACTCCGGTCCAAACAAGGGAAATGAAGAATGAGAGAGTCTTGATGATAAATGCCCTCACGGGCACCATAAGGCAAAGTGAGTTGAGAGAAATCAAAAATGAGAGAGTCTTATTGGTGAAAACCTTCACGGGCACCTTGAGGCGACTGTAAGTTGAGAAAAAGACCAAAAATGAGAGAGGCTTGATGGTGAAAACCCACGGGCACCACAAGTCGAAAAAGGATTGTGATTCAGATCGGGCAAGCGGAGCATTGAAGCCCAGTTTCATGGCGAAGAGGTACAACAAGAGCTGAACATCAGATTTGCTTAACAGAATAGGCTGCAGATGCATGTCAAGGTCATCAGAGTCGGTGTCCATATCTGATAGGTTTCTACGTTGTAGTTTTCTTGTTAGGAATCATCTCTTTCCTTTGTCCTTCACTCTGTTCCTTTTGTTTCGTTTACTTCCTCCTCCTGAGTTTGTTTGGTCATAACAAGTGAGAAATGACTTCAAAATCTGCCACCAAGCTTTCCAATTGAACAAAACGGGATCTGGTGAACACATCAAAGCGTCAAGTCAGGAACGAACATCAGGCACACCGAGTTGGCAACAATCAATATGCTTTGGGGATTCTTGTGAAATGCAAAGGCTTGGTATATGTCAATTCATGAACAATGCAACAGATGAAGGGTTGGGTGAACAGATCAAAGGTATTTCCTGTGATAAGATTGATAAAAAGGTGTTAAACCAGTGACGAGCAAGACTTTCCAAGCAGAAGTCTAAGTTATCAATGCAAATGAGGGAGCCATAGACCTCAAGGATAGGACCAGTGGTTTAAGGAAAGAAAGAACATCATACGCAATGAAGGGGTGACAAGTGTCGTGCTTTGGGGTTCATGGGAGACACAAAGGTTGGTAGATGTCAGTTCAGGAGCAATGCAACAGATAGAAGGTATTGGGTTCGAACGAGAGGAGGTATTTTCTGGGTTAAGGTTGACAAAGAAAGTGTTTAGTCAAGGGTTTGGTGCGTATCAATTCAGGAACAATGCAACAGATGGAGGGTGTTAGGTGAACGGATAAAAGGGATTTT
>NW_017670771.1:226490-240118 GCF_001879085.1 Nicotiana attenuata | reverse complement strand
AGGTATTACAATTCAAGTTTTAGTTTTCAAATTCTTATTAATATCTGGTAATATGATGCCCAGTCACCAAACTGGGGCAAGAGATTTTCTTTGTTTTTGTCTATTTTGTTGAAGTCAGGAGCCCGCCTGGAGAACAGAGGCATACATTTCAAGTTTCAGCAATCAGGAGCCTGCCTGGAGAACAGAGGAGCCCGCCTGGAGAACAGAGGAGCCCGCCTGGAGAACAGAGGACTACATTTCAAGTTTTAGCGGTCAAAGCACCAACTTGGAAAACAAAGGGAAAACAGTTCAAGTTTCAAGGGAAAACAGTTTCGAAGGAAGACAACTCAAGTTTCAAGGGAAAGAAGTTTCGAAGGAAGACAACTCAAGTTTCAAGGGAAAGTAGCTTCGAAGGAAGACAACTCAAGTTTCAAAGGAAAGTAGTTTCGTAGGAAGACAGTTCAAGTTTCAAGGGAAAATGGTTCAAGATGCAAGGGAAAACAGTGTCAAGTAACAAGAGAAGACGGTTCAGGTTCAGCAATCAGGCGCCCACCTGAAAAAAGGGAATTTAATTCAGCAACAAAAGAAGCTCGTGTCAAGAATGCGAGTCAGCGGTCCGAGATGATCAACAGAAGTTAGTCACAATCCAGAATAAAAGGAAAAACAAAAAGAAAGGCAAGAAGTGAATCCAAATGCAGAAGTTAATGAAAGATGTGAGCTGCTGCTCAAGACAAGGCTGAGGTCACAAGCTCTCCATGCCCGTCTTGGTTTGAAAAGCTGAAGAAGATTGAACCAACACCTGCGGCTAATAAGCATCAAGATTCAGATCAGGGTCCGCATGAAGCACCAACCAAGACTCAAGATCAAGCTTCAGAAGACTCGTAGATAGGAATCTTGTAACTCGTAGCTGATAGGCTTAGTTAATCTTTTTCATTTTTGATTTTAATGTAATAACGGGACCGCGGACCGGAGCCTCGGACGGAACCTCGCTCGACTCTCTCATCCTCTTCACACACTCCATTACCTCATTCATTTCTGAACTACACGTGGCCTGATTCTTTTATAGCTAAGGATATGTAGGCAGCTCAGATACCAGGGCTCGGTCACACTCTCCATTCTTTTAGTTTTAGTCTTCCTAAATAAAGGTCGGGTCAAAAACCTGTCTAGTCGTTCTTTGTCTGAAAACTCTTCGCGTTTCCAGTCGAAGAGGGACAGCTGTAGACATGTGAATTTTGACCCTCCCCAAGATTTTTTTATATTTTAGCACGTAAATATTTAATTTACGCTTAATATAGCTATTTCAACTCATTTTGACTCTTTTACATTATTTTATTACAAGAAAAATAAAGATTACAAAAAAATATTTTAGTTTATGTATTTTTCATAAATTTTAAAAAAAAATACAAAAATAGTACCTTATTTTTATCTTTATATAATTTCGAAAACACAAAATAGTTTCATGTTTAGTTTAATTAATTAGGATTAGTTTTTGCATTGTGTAGTATTTTTATCTTATTTTAAAAGGAGTCAATTAAGGTGTTGGATCACAATTTTAAGAGTTTTAGAGCCCAGTTCTGGGCCCAATTCGGATTAGTCCATTAAGCCTAGAGACCCTCCTAGACTCTTCTTTGGAACAAAAACAAATAAAAAAAAAAGACCCTAAGGACTTAACACAAAAAGACCTAGGGACTAATTAGCAAAATACACCTAAACCTAGACTCTACATATAGAGTAATGCCTAAAATCTAAAAGAAGAGATAAGGCCTGTAGAAACCTTCAGCCGCAGACCTAAGAACCCACCCCAACTGATCATCTTCCTCAACAAAAAACATAGAGAGATTAAAAGAGAAAGCAGCCCCAAGCAACCCCGATTCCAACTGAAAAATCACTCCAAACCTTACCCGAACAACCCCTGTTTTCCACCAGCAAAACCAGATCTAAAATCTGCAAACTCCAGCCCGAAATCTACTCCAGAAATAGTTGAAAAACGAGCTAAAAAACAGCTCAATTTCCCAGCGAAAATCAGCTTCAAAACCAGTCTGAAAATCAACTCCAAGACAGCCCTGAACCGGCACCAAAGTCACGCCAAATCAGCATGAAAATCAGTTGAAAGTAACCCCAAAAATATCTCCAAACCAGCTCGGAAAACCAGTCCAAAACGTCACGAAATCCCAGCGTATCCGCCCTCACAGCATTCTCTCTATGGGTCAGTGAAGGGGTCGAGTCCGTCGAGGTTGACGTAGGAGTTTCTTCAACTGAAGGTTCCTATTCGTTGAGTTTGTTTGTTGCTCATTTTGGTCGCCGCCTTGCCTGGTCTGTTGGATTCATTAGCTCAAAGCTCTCTTATGGCACTTGTCTCTGCTGTACAACTTTGCTCCAGGAATTTTACAATCAATTGGGAAATCGATTTTGGCTTCATAAAAGGTCCAGTTCCTTAATTACTTTCATTTTATATTATTCTATTAGTAGATAAATATCTTGCTAAAAGTATTTTTTTTTTTCTGTTTTGAAAATTCTTGAATGTCGCCATATATTAATATGTGTTAGCATGTCTTAAAGATTATTGATTGTTGAATACGATTCATCTTTTAAAATAAGTTAAGTTACTAAATGAGCTCACATTTATTTATTTGGAATTGGACGTGGGATATGGGAATAATGGAATTGCTTCTGTTTGTTTAATAACTTTAAAGCAAGATAGAAAAGTTTGATGACAAAAGAAGTGACATTTGGAAGGAACGATTTTAGATTCTTGGCCAGAAGAATTCTGTCATGGCCTATAATAATAAGCTAGTCTATTTTAATAGATAGCAAATTAACTCAAAAGATGGAATAGTCAGAAGAATAAAATTTCAAAACTCGTGGCCCTCTTTAATTACTTCATTAAAATATTTAGAATTCGGGACATGTCATTTAGCGAATTTTCATGGCCTCCCGCGAAGATAATAACACGCTAGTCGCTTTAGGCGCGCTTTTTTTAAATAATATTACTTTCCTAAATACGGGTGTGCATTTCATGCAACCCAAATCCAAATCCCAAAACGTTGAATAAAAATGTGTCGAGGAAACGGGTGCATTTCATGTGACGTGATCCAAAAACACGTTTTCAAACGACGTTCACTTTCTTAAAATTTTTAATTAAAAGCGGTTAAATAATTCTAAAATTGCACCATAGGATGACATGTATTAAAATCAGATTTTAGCCAAATATAGCAGTTGAGCGACCGTGCTAGAACCACGGAACTCGGGAGTGCCTGACACCTTCTCCCGGGTTAACAGAATTCCTTACCCGAATTTCTGGTTCGCGACTGTTAAACAGAGTCAAACCTTTTCCTCGATTCGAGATTCAAACCGGTGACTTGGGACACCATAAATCTCCCAAGTGGCGACTCTGAACTTCTTAATAAACGAATCTCGTTTCGATTGTCCTTTAATTGGAAAAACTCCTTTATTATACCTTTCATGGGGTGTAGTAAGAAAAAAGGAGGTGTGACACTTTATACAAAAATCAAGCACGACCCTATCAAGGGGGCCAAACGCGAAAGGATACAGGTATACATTCAAAAATCCGTCAGCGGAATCCGTAACGTTCTCTCCCGAAGGAAGCATCCTATGCCAAGAACCCCCGTCTCAAAGAAGTCGGGCCTCGGTGAAGCTTTGAACGCCGATACTGGATGCCAAGCAAGCACCTGGTCTCGTGATTCCCTTCTCCTGAAAAGAGGAATAAAAACAGGAAGCTCCGACTGCGAAAGCTCCACGAAGGCCCGAGGAGTCGCCCAAATATGAGCAAACTCCTCAGCAGAAGTCAATCCTATGCATTCTAAAAAGAGTTATCTACATCAAGCTCAATAAGGACCCCCGGGTACCCGAAGATGGCCTTCATTCGGGATGACGTTCCCGAAGGCCCCGGAATTCGACGCATGATCCTCGAACAACTCGGAGGACCTTGATAGCCCGAGCCTACCAGACTAATCCAAGATGGGTCCGAAGTATGACGATGGGTCAGAGGAGGACCATGCCGATCAGCAGAAGATCAGAATGAACGCTCGCGCTCAAGCCAGATATCAGCGGACAACAAATAAGAGAAGGCATTCAAAGAGCCTCGAAGGGCATGAGAGCATACTGAAACAAAACAAAGTAAGGAAAGCAGAAGTCAGCAAAGTATAATCTCATTCAAAATTGGCGTACAACAGCCCCCCAAGGGGTCGATACATACAATTACAAAAGCTTACAAAGGGTTCCCCACACAGATGAGAAAGGGGAATACATGAAGAAAGGGCCTAAAACCTATTCTACCCTCGAAGGCATGCCTCCGGTGACAGAATCTTCAAGCATTGTGTACTTGAATGCACTCCTCCAACAACCTCACCCTAGTCCCTCAAAGTAGCACTTTAGAGAAGAAGACGAAAAAGAAGGTGGAGGGAGCAGGGAGTGATGAAAAAACGTAATAGCTCTCCGAAGCTCGAGGACCCTCTTTGACAAACGGAGTCTGGGAGAGACAGTGCACCGAACAACCCTCGGTCCCGCTTGCACGGCTACTTCAAATGCACTTCTTCGAGCATCGAGCCGTGCAAGCTCCCGGCTCGGGGCAGAGCTCCACGTCGGGCCGGGGTACGAAGGTGAGCAGCGGTGTATAATCCGAGCCCCCTTTTGAGCAGCGGTGCATAATCTGCGACTGTCTACTTAAGGGGAAGACCGACTAACCATCCATCGCCACCTCGGGCCAACGGCAGCAGCAAACACCAATAGACCAACGGCCATAGTGGGACGACGTGATTGTGCCCAACACAGGAACGTCCCGGCAAAGGGCCATAGCGTAACTGAAGGAAACCCCTCCCAACGGTCTTGAGGCTATACGCCCCAAGCATTATGTTCGAAGATGAAAGAAGGTGGCAAGAAGGAATAGGCAAAGCATGCCGATGAAGACACTAGAATAGGAAAAACAACGCCAAGGTACCCCGTTTATAGGGGCAGCAACACGATCGCCGAGGCTCTGGATAACTGACCGACAAATGCAATTATTGCATCCTTGAAAAACCAAATCGACGGCAGCACTTTTTCCTTGAAGAACGGAAGTGGCAGAGTATTGAGCAGAAGTCTATGAGATATGTCATCTATCACAGAAGATTGGGCCACGACACGGATCGCCAAATGCACTATCGCCATGGGGAGTTCGAGGGGTCAATGGTCATAACCGTTTCCCATCGCTTCGTTCTGAGAAACGCGGAGACTATCTGTACGCGGTGAAATCGGAGGGCCCGACTTTCCGCCATCAAGTTATCTCGGGGGTGGTACCTCGAGACCCCAAGAACATAGAGCCACCTCGGGAAGATATCTAGAGATCACGATGATGTGAAGTCACAACTTAGACCTCTCCTTCGAGGCTCTTCAAGGACCGATTCGAGGCCGAGACAAAGACAAAGGGGGAAGTTCCCCGTGGCACGCGGTTGAGTCTGACAGGACCGGCCTATCCCTAGCCTCTGCTAGGATATCAAGTCAAGCCGTCACATCTCCATATTTTGTACATTAGATATATATATGTATTCGTTACTATATATAAAGGGGACTCACCCTTCCTAGTAAACAACTGATGTTGCTCCCACAATTCTACAAAGTGAAATAATATATCTCTCTCTTTTCTTACAAAAGCTCATTGGTTATCACTGATACTGAAGATACCTCGATATCCTTTGCCTTTGAACGTGTTCTTCATTTAATAAATAGCTCTTCATCGTACAAACTCAATTTCGGTTATAAATAGCTCCATTTGATTATATTTCTAGCTCTTAGATTACGCCCGAATACCCCCGACGACCCGAGCTTGACCCCGAGGTCGACCTTGAAGTCCCATCCGACCGAGCTCACACTCGGGTAGCAGACCCTTTGGTTCACCCGTTATCTTGTTTATCTATCGCCCTATCGCTAAATTTCATAATACTAGCATCATCTTCTTTAACAAACTAGCTCGGGAATAGATCACGTATTTTTAGAGTCCCATTTAACAAATTTAATTGTAGTTACTATTTTCACGGTAAACAGAAAGGCTTATTTGCGGTAAAACTAGTCGATCAGCGGTGCAGTCGACGGCTCCGTTCCTTTCCCCCTCAAGTTGTCCGCTTGAGGGTACCAGTCTAGACCCTAATAGTAACCTTCCTCTGATCGTACTTGTGCATGCATCATGGTCAACCTAGTCGAATTAGTATGTTTTTCACATAATAATCCTTTAAGACGAGCCTTATCCAAAAGTGCACCGGGGTTTCCATAATCCTAACGGACACAACCACATTCTGTACATTAATTTGGATAACTAAATGCCAATATTCTAATCATGAATGTACAAATAGTTGAGTCTGGTGGGGAGAGGGGCCTAACCTTTTGTTTTGCAGAAAATGAGGCACGAGGTCCCCAGATTCGTCATGGTCAGCAACATTCCACCATTGCTACTAGATTGATGGGAGTACCTTTCCTTAAGTGACAAGAAAAACATAAGAAAGCACTTGGGCAATTTACCTTCTCTGCTGGACATTCAGCCAAACAATAGGTTGATCGAGGCTACCACTTTGTTCTGGGACACTGAAAGGGCTGTGTTCCGTTTCAGCGACATAGAAATGACTCCCCTCCTAGAAGAAATAGGGGGACTTGCGGGACTGACCTGTTATAGCCTTGGGTTGTTGATGCCGGAGAACCGCACTGGCAAAGGGTTCCTAAAGATGATGGGGATGAAGAAAAATGGTGACTTGGAATTCCTGGAGAAATCCTACATACCTTTCGAATACCTGTATGAGAGATATGGCCATAGCAAGTCCTACCGCACCTTCCATGACGAGCTTTCTATCACTTCTCCGGGATACATCCACCGCAGAGTGTTCGTGTTCATTGTGTGCTTCTTGGGCTTTATTGTATTCCCAAGGGAAAGAATCCGTACTAGGTTGGCCATGGTCGCCAAGACTTTGATGGAAGGGATCAATGGACAAACATACACTATAGTCCCCATGATCATAGCCGACATCTACAGGGCTCTGGAGCACTGTCAAAGAGGGATCAAGCATTTCGTGGGTTGTAACCTGTTGCTGCACTTGTGGTTATTAGAACATCTTCAAAAGGGTCAGTATCGCCAAGAATTTCTGCGAAGGGCTTGGAACGACCATATCGCCTTCCATCACCCCAAGCGGATGACCTACATTCCGGACAGGTTTGCTCAGCTGGAAAGCGCCGAAGAATGGGTAGAGTTCTTCGACAATCTGACCGAGGAACAAGTGCAATTGATGTTTGAATGGTTCCCAACAGACGAATTTATCATCAGATCCAGTGACGCTCCACATTTGGTGCTGATTGGGTTGAGAGGAATATACCCTTATGTCCCTATCCGAGTTATGAGGCAAGCAGGCAGGAAGCAGGTTGTACCCAGGATCGCCAAGATGAGCCATTTCAGAGCAGACTTTCAGGATGACGACGTCCCTTACAAGTGCCAAGCTCAACACATGTGGCACTGCAATATCATTGTGGAAAACAACACCATTGAGCCAGACAGGTATCATGCAGGGTGTGAACCTCTCTACCCAGCATGGTTAGAAGACGACCTAAAGGGAATGGTGAGGCCAGGAGCCGGTCGAGGGAATAGGATCATAGACGAAGAAGCTGAAGCTCAAGTCAAATACAACAGACTGCGCAAGAGGGTCCATGACTCTGAGAATGAGCACCGGGAAATACACGAGAGAAATATGAGGTTCATCAATGAATGGAAAGAAATGGCTGTCACTTCCAACAGAAGGTTGGAATATCTGGAGCGAGGATTAGTGGAGCTAGAGAGTAAAGTCATAAAGAGGATTGAGGATTGTCAGAATGTTGAAGGAAGTGAAGGAGGACATTTGGCCAGACCTACCTACTGTTGGGTTTACGCGATCTGGGGAACCTGTATGATGGAGTCAAGAAGATCTAATTTGGGGAAGGTCCTTCTGGGACCAAGTATAGTAGATTTATTTGCTTTCCTAAATGTAATAAGGCCAAGTGCCAATAGTGACATACCTTTCTATTATCTTAGTGTCGTTTTGGGATTTGTCTATTTTCATATTATGAAATGAGGTATTTACTCGCATCTAATGTTCTCCAAATCTATTTGACGCTAGGCATACCTCGGGCACAACGAGGCTCCCAAATTAGGACGCAAAATTACGTTCTCGCAATATGTGTTTAAATACTGCAAAAATTTCAGAACCCTTACTGACTTGTTTACATTTTTGTTTTTCCCTTTATTTTGATTATTCCCATCCCCTAAGGTTGGTCCACTCATACTGGCATCATCAGCGTATCATACCAGATCTAGAGGCCCTCTACCTCCTCCTCCTCCAAGAAATACAAAGAGAAAAGGGAAGTCAAGAATGGACGACTTAAGTGGTATTCGAAAAGGGAATGTGGAAAATGCAGAAACATCAGATGGTCGGAGTACTCCGGCACCGAATGATTTGGTTTTAAGGTTAGAACAAAAGATACTGGAGCTACAGGGAGAACTTGAGCAGGTCCGCAATTTGGCAAACTTGTCACTCACCCTGAATGTCCCCGACATCAACCAACAAAACACAAAGAACCCAGCACCTCCCCATAGCACACCAAACCAAAATCCACAAAACCCTCCTGCACCGCATCAATACGCAACCCCACCCCAAAATCTCAATCCCTTACCAATACCAACTCCGCCACAACATCACCATCAACCAATTCAGTATCCACCAACCACCACTTAACACACTCCCCAGAACACCCCACAACCCATTCCCGATCCTCAAAACTCAACCAATGACCATCACTACACCCAAGTCCCTGGCACTCATCAAAATAACCCTATATATGTTGAGACCGTACCTCGCTCTACTCAACCAACTTCCTATGCACCAAAATCAGCTGAGAAGGACCTGCTCATCAAGAACATGGCCGAAGAACTCAAGAAATTGGCAAGTCGGGTTCAGGGTGTCGAAGGCGGCAAAGAGAGCTGTTTTCAGGAGCTTGACCGCTACACCATCCCGGGCCCTCCGAGTCCCTGGGTAGCTTGGCAGATTTTATTTCTATAGCCATTCTAGGCATTTAAGATTTTCAGTAACTTTGTTTTAAAGACTTGTTTCAAAATAAATGCTCAATTCATCGAGCCGTACTTGTCTGGATGTTTTTCAGTTTTAATCAAATGTGTTGCTCTTTATTATTCAATATTATTTTCTACAATTTTTCTTTCTACAACATTATTATTTCTTTCCCTGATGAAGTGGTGACTGTGACATGTCATGAGGCAACGCAATATGAGGATAGTGATTCGGATGAAGAAGACAAGATACCCAAGGAAGTGGTCAGGGAGGTTGAAAACTTCGTGAATAAGCCTAAGTCCAACCTGGACGAAACCAAAACAGTAAACTTGGGGGACGCTGAGACCATTAAGGAGACCCACATCAACATTCGTTTATCACCGACAGAGAAGGAAGAGTACATTCGTTTCTTAAAGGAATATGAGGATATTTTCCCATGGTCATATGATGAGATGACCGGTCTGAGCATGTCCATAGTGGCTCACAAGTTGCCTACTAATCCCATGTGTCTGCCAGTGAAGCAGAAATTTAGAAACATCAAACCACAATTGAGCCTGAAAATCAAGGAGGAAGTTACTAAGCAAATCAAAGCCAATGTTCTTAGTGTTGTAGAGTACCCGACCTGGTTAACCGAAATTGTGCCATTCCCGAAGAAAGATGGGAAATTCAGAGTATGTGTTGACTATCGAGATTTAAATAGAGCAAGTCCCAAGGACGACTTTCCACTACTAAATATACACATCCTGATCGACAACTGTGCCAAGCATGAACTCCAATCCTTTGTTGATTGCTTCGCGGGTTATCATCAGATCTAGATGGATGAAGAAGATGTAGAGAAAACAACTTTTATTACACCATGGGAAGTATACTGCTACAAGATGATGCCATTTGGTTTAAAGAATGCCGGAGCTACCTACATGAGAGCCATGACAACCATCTTTCACAATATTATACACAAGGAAATAGAGGTATATGTGGATGACGTCATTTTTAAATACAAGAGGGCCGCAAATCATAGAGTAGACTTGAGAAAGTTCTTTGATAGGCTATAGAGGTACAACTTAAAACTGAACCCCGCAAAGTGTGCATTCAGGGTTCCTGCATGAAAGTTATTGGGATTCATTGTCGGCCGTCGAGGGATCGAGTTAGCTCCGTCTAAAGTCAAGGCTATTCAGGAATTACCGCCACCCAGGAGTAGAAAGGACGTGATGAGCTTCCTCAGACGTCTTAACTATATCAATCGATTCATAGCACAGTCCATAGTCATATGTGAACCCATCCTCAAGATGCTGAGGAAAGATGCCGTGACAAGCTGGACCGAGGATTGTCAGAAAGCTTTTGACAAGATCAAGGAGTACCTGTCCACACCACCAGTTCTGGTCCCGCCAGAACTAGGATGATCTTTGCTACTCTATCTATCTGTATTGGATGGAGCCTTCGAATGCGTTCTGGGACAACACGACGAGATAGGGAGAAAGGAGCAAGCCATATACTACTTAAGCAAAAAATTCACACCTTATGAAGCATGGTACTCTCTGTTGGAACGCACTTGTTGTACTTTGACCTGGACGGCTCAGAAGTTGAGGCATTACTTCTGTGCCTATACCTGATACCTCATATCCAGGATGGACCCTTTGAAGAATATTTCAGAAACCCATGCTGATTGGGAAGTTAGCCAAGTGACAGATACTGTTGAGTGAGTTCGACATCGTCTATTTAACTCAAAAGGCGCTCAAAGGACAAGCATTAGCAGATCATCTTGTTGAAAACCCGGTGGGAGGAGAATACGAGCCCTTGAAAATGTATTTTCCTGATAAAGAAGGGTTGTTCGTAGGAGAGGACATTACCTAAACATACGACGGTTGGAGGATGTTCTTTGACGGAGCTGCAAATTTCAAAGGAGTAGGCATTGGAGCGGCTTTGGTATCAGAAATGGGTCCACATTATCCGTAACTTAGATTTCCCTGCACCAACAACATGGCTGAGTATGAAGCCTGTATATTGGGACTCAACATGGCAATCGACATGAATATTCAAGAGCTGCTGGTAATTGGTGATTCAGATTTGCTTGTGTACCAGGTACAAGGAGAGCGGCCGCCAAGAATTCAAAGATATTGCCATATCTGCACCATGTGCAGGAATTGAGACTGAGGTTCACAAAGATAGAGTTCTGACATGTGCCAAGAATTCAGAATGAGTTTGCCGATGCATTGGCTACTTTATCATCCATGGTACATCATCCAGATAAGAATTTCATTGATCCCATCCGAGTAAGAATCCATAATCATCCGCGTATTGTGCTCATGTTGAAGAAGAAACAGACGGAAAACCTTGGTTCCATGACATCAAGGAGTATTTGGCGAAAGGAGAATATCCGGAGCATGCAAACCACGCTCACAAACGCACACTCAGGAGAATGTCGAATCACTTCTTCCAGAGAAGAGGAAACTTGTACAGAAGAACTCCCGATTTGGGATTGCCAAGATGTGTCGACGCAAAATAGGCTTCTAAGCAACTCGAGGAGATACATGCTGGGACCTGCGGCCAACACATGAATGGTTTTGTCTTAGCCAAGAAAATACTCAGGGCCGGTTACTTTTGGATGACCATGGAGACAGATTGTGTCCAGTATGTCCGCAAATGCTACCAATGTCAAGTGCATGCCGATATGATAAACGTGCTGCCTACTGAGCTCAATGCAACAAGATCACCTTGGCCATTCGTCGCCTGGGGAATGGATGTCATTGGTCCGATTGAGCCCACTGCTTCAAACGGGCATAGGTTTATTCTAGTGGCCATTGATTACTTCACAAAATGGGTAGAGGCTGCATCTTACAAAGTTGTCACCAAGAAAGTCGTCGCAGGTTTTTTCAAAGATCGTATTGTTTCACGGTTCGAATTTCCTGAGTCCATTTTTACTGATAATGCCGCCAATCTCAACAGTGATCTAATGAAAGCCATGTGTGAAAATTTCAAAGTCAAGCACACGAATTCCTTAGCCTATAGACCTTAGATGAATGGAGCCGTAAAAGCCGCCAACAAAAACATCAAGAAGATACTAAGGAAGATGGTAAAAAACCACAAACAATGGCACGAGAAGCTTCTTTTTGCTTTGTTGGGGTACCGCACTGTAGTTCCCACATAAACCGGAGCAACTCCCTACATGCTAGTTTATGGTACCGAGGCTGTCATCCCAGTCGAGGTAGAGATTCTTTCTTCAAGAATCATACAGGAAGCTGAACTCAGCGATGCAGAATAAGGAGCCGCTATGAACAATTGGCCCTCATAGATGGAAAAAGGATGAATGCAGTATGTCACGATCAATTTTACCAGAACAGAATGTCTAGAGCTTTCAACAAAAGGGTCAAACCAAGAGAATTTGCACCATGACAGCTGGTGCTGAAGAAGATCTTCCCACATCAAGATGAAGCCAAAGGGAAATTCTCTCCCAACTGGCAAGGTCCGCACATGGTTCACAGGGTACTGACAGGAGGAGCACTCAAAGTTGCAGAAATGGAGGGAGAAATCTGGCCAAAACCGATCAATTCAGACGCAATCAAGAGATACTATGCTTAGAGTATTTACATTTCCTCGTCTGATGTAATTGAACTACGCTTGACCTAATTCCCGTTTAAGAGGGGATACGTAGGCAGCCTTATGGGTTCGGTCATATCATAATAAAATTTCCATTTCCCCCAAGATCAGAAACTATAATAGAATTTTGAGGAGGACCCTCAAAATTCTGGAGCAAGTCCAGCCAACGCCATCGCATGCTGGAAAGTCAGAAAGTGGTTAAAAAATTGGGGCAGAATTTTGAGAAGGATTATCAAAATTCTGAAGAAGGTTCAACAAAGCTCGCAAACAGCCGAAGGATCATCTACCAAACTGGGGCAGAATTTTGAGGAGGGCCCTCAAAATTCTAACATGAGGAAGCTGCAATGTCTCTAATATGTGTTGCAGTCACTAGTTCATCTAAAATTACTAGATATGTCTCTAATTTGACTCTATTTTTATCAATAATTGCAATTTTCCGTAATAGCTAGGTGTTACCCAGGGAAACTCAAATATGATCTCCAGAATGGAGCAAAGCAAGGCCGGCGGACAGAAGCACGAACCAACCTCCCCTCACAAAATTACAATTTTTCTTTGAACGCAGGCACATCTGACGTAGCGATAACATCCGCAAAAATATACACGTAACAAGATCACTATCAATCGGGCCATCAGACACCGAATATATCTCCAGCTAAGACATCTACTCTTATTTGCTACTCTGTATTTGCATGGGACTAAGCCCTATCCCGTATACTTGCATGAGGCTAATCCTTGCCTCCACTCTTGCACGAGGCTAATCCTTGCCTCCCTACCTGCATGAGCTAATCCTTGCCTCATTATCTGCATGAGGCTAATCCCTGCCTCTCTATCTGCATAAGGCTAATCCCTGCCTCCATATTTGTGTGAGGCTAATCCCTGCCTCCATATCTGCATGAGTCTAATCCTTGCCTCCATATTTGCATGAGGCTAATCCCTGCCTCTATATTTTCACGAGGCTAATCCCTGCCTAGATCGGAAGAGCGT
>NW_017670771.1:179342-226327 GCF_001879085.1 Nicotiana attenuata | reverse complement strand
AGGCTAATCCCTGCCTCCCTACTTGCATGAGGCTAATCCCTGCCTCCCTACTTGCATGAGGCTAATCCCTGACTCCCTACTTGCATGAGGCTAATCCCTGCTTCCCTATTTGTATGAGGCTAATCCTTGCCTCCATATCTGCATGAGGTTAATCCATGCCTCCATATTTGCATGAAGCTAATCCTTGCCTCCATATTTGCATGAGGCTAATCCTTGCCTCCATATTTTCATGAGGCTAATCCTTGCCTCCATTCTTGCATCAGGCTAATCACTGCCTCCATATCTGCATGAGGCTAATCCCTGCCTCCATACCTGCATGAGGCTAATACCTGCATCCACACCTGCATGAGGCTAATCCCTGCATCCATACCTGCATGAGGCTAATCCCTGCCTCCATATCTGTATCAGGCTAATCCCTACCTCCATATTTGCATGAGGCTAATTCGTGCCTCCAATTTGCATGAGGCTAATTCGTGCCTCCAATTTGCATGAGGCTAATCCCTGCCTCCACATTTTGCATGAGGCTAATCCCTGCCTCCACACTTGCATGAGGCTTATCCCTGCCTCCAGATTGCATTGGACTAAGCATTCCCCCTCCTTGCATAAATATTGCTCTATTCCGGTACTATCTATTTGCTTTCCGATCGGGCTAAGTTCTGCCCTTCATTCCACAAGACTAAGCCTTGTCTTGTTAGCATCATATTATTACATCTCATGGGCTGAAATATCGCCAATCTGTTCAAAGGCGTCATAGTCTAAAGGCATCATCCTCATAACCGGAAGACACCATGCCATGGCTTGAGGAGCTCTCAAATTTGCACATCATTATTCAAAGGTGTCATTGTTCGGAGGCACTATTTTCATGGCCCGAGAACACCATTTCATGGCATGCGAATCCCTTATCATACGCGTCATGGCCCAGGACATCATGGTCTGAGGGCATCATCCTTTGCCGTCCAAAGACAACTTTCATGGTCCAAAGGGAATCTACATCATGTTTAAATTTTCGCACAAATACATGTTTGTAGCATTTCTTTATCGTCAGGTGACCAGTAAGCAACCGTTATCCCAGCAGGAGCAACCTCGCTCCAAATCCTTCAACTATCTCAAACTTGACTAACCACTCATGCATCCATTCAAAAATCTCGTGTCCGTACTTGTAACAGCTTCATCGGCATATTCCGCCAATGAATCCAGAACTACACATGGCCTAATTCATGTAAAACCAGGGATATGCAGGTAGCTCAAAGACCGGATTCCGACCTCTATCTTTCAAAACATCCCATTCGGTCAAAATTGGCCATCATGTCTTTACCCGAAAACTCTTTCATACTTCTCGGGTAAAGAGGGGTAGTTGTTGATACCCAATTTTTCCCATAATATTTTCAAACTATGCTTTGGCACCAATTAGTATTTTTCATACAATTTCTGCATTTTTTAAAATATTTTAATTAACTTATCCCAGCATTTATTTATAAAACAATCACTGATTGCATCACAAAATAGTTCTATAATAATTTTTGTGGCTTAATTTTATCATTTTCATTTGTACTAAATTTCAATTATTGCATAAATAGCCATATTTGTATTTTTAGGATGCAATTGCAATTACTTTGCAATTATAGCCTATGCATGCATTATTACATTGTTTTTCCAGAAAAAAGCCTTTTATATTTTTAAAATATTAAATAATTACTTTTAAACATTTCCATACATGAAAATCATTTTTTATAATTTATTAACCATTTTTTAAAATTGTTTAAGCAATTAATTATGTATTTGACAAATAGCCCCTTTTTCATTTGGACCTAGCGTATTAAATCAACCTAATTTTAGCCCCTTTAATACCAGCCCAATTCACCCAAGCCCAATCTGCACTTACCCGACCCAAGATCCCCATCAAATCGTGGCCGTTGATCCTTTAAATCAACGGTCCACATCAATACTTACCTTTTTTAATCAAATGACCCCCAAAACCCTAATCATTTCCCCCATACAGCCGCCCTGAAACCCCTTTCCTCTCCAATGCTCTCAAAACCTAACCTTAATCCACCCTCGCCGTCACTCATCGATGGCCATTCATGGTAGTTTCTCACCACCCCAGCCCTCAAACGGCCTCTCCTATGCTGGTATCATCATCTCTAGGGTCCTCAAGGGACCAGGGTTAGTCTAATTACGCCTTTGGTCTTTGCTCGCCTATTTCAGGCTGTTCCAGTTCGATTTTGAGTAAGATCTTCCTATGTCGCCTTAGATATATGGATTTTTAAGCTTGCTTCTTCACCTCTATGTTGTTCTTCTCGAAAATCTAATTTTTATCCTTTGTACTTCTCAGATCTGTGCAAGATTTGAGATAGATCGAACCTATTTCACATGAGTTTTACAAGAGCCTTCTGATTTTCGAATGGTTTTCCATTTTTTCTAAACTAGGGTTTCCGAAAATTTCTTTTCCAAAACATTTGATAATTGCAAGTGTTTAATCTTCTATTTCTTATGTGTTTTAACTGATTTTGTAAGGTTTTATCTAACCCTAACTCGTTTTTGCTAAAAACCCTAAAATTTTCGACATTTTTGTTTGGTTTCTGACTTACTTGTGTACCGACTTTGTCCTATGCTTTGGTTCTTGTGATTTTTCTTTAGCCTAATTCGATGTCTTGTGATTTTTATCCTAATGTGCCTCTACTAAGGTTCTTGGTTCGACTTTTTACTGATTCTATGTATCTGTATTCATTTTTTGCCTATTCATGGTAAACCTATATTTTCACCCTTTAATCAGTGTTGATTTATCAATCTGTTTCCTGACTATTCCTTTCTTTCCTTATTTGAAAATTGTCTGCGATACTTGCTGACACTTTGCATGATTCTTTCCTTAATTAAACCTTGACTCTCTATTCTGAAGTTCTTTGTTTTAAATTGAACTCCTTTCCTTAATAAGATCTCTGATTCTTACTTCTTTACTCGGTCTGATTGAACCTGTTGCCTTAATTCGTTCCTATCATTACCGTTGGTTGATTTTCCTTAATTAAAGGAGAAAATTATGCTGAATCTTCGTGTAATTGATTCTGAAACTCCTTAATTACTTATTGTTGATTGCTTTACCTTATTTGCTCTACTCTTGAGCTACTATATAAACTCTCTATATTTTAACCTCTAGACACAGACATTAGTTCAAAACCACTACTTTTACACTCTAAAAAACACTTTCTGCCCTCTCTGCTACTTGTGATCTTTGTTATTCTAGCCGGCTGCAAGCCAAGGCTGGAAATTGTGCAACATCTGTCTTACATCTTGTGTTTTCTTTCCTAACCGGCATGCTTCTGATTAAATTTCAAAATCCAAACCTACGTGTTTATTTACTGTCTTAGTTCATCATTCCTGAGTTTATTCCTGCTTTTGTTTACTGCTTACCTAGCATGCCAAATACTGCCTTATTCAAATATAGAATTAGCATGTCCCCACCTTACTTGTCTGTTCACTGTCTTGTTTAACATGTCTTGCATATGTAACTATCTTGTTTGAATGACTACTGCTTATCCAGCATGCCTAAACTTTGATTTTGTGTAATTAGCATGCCTACACTTGTTAAGACTTTCCTAGCATGTTCATTTAAGTTCTTGCCTGTTCTGCCTTACTTCTGCTAAGTTATCTAGTCTCCCTAGGGTAACTGTAGTTGTGTTGTTTATATGTCCTCAGATATGTTTCTGTTGTGATCCTTGTTTCATGTTTCAATGACCTGCATTCTATCAAACCTATTAGTTCTATAGAATCCCTTAAGAACTCTATGCATCCTGTTGTTTATGTGCTCCATTAAGGTGTATTCTACGTGTTCCCAACCCCTCTTTCATTGTGTGGAAATTGTTCGTGAAAGTATTTTTCTAAGGTTGTTTGTTCTGTGACTTGTGTTCTGATTGCAAAATTGTTTTTCATACTTTCTTCAAACTATCTTTACCTCTAAATTGGTACTGGTTTTCAAACATTCTTTTCACTCCTAAGACCTTTCTTTATACTGTTTATCAAACTCTTTCAAATCATTATGCACTCTCACTTACTCTTAGATTACTAAGTCCTGCCCCTCTGGTATGTGTACTGCTTAGGGACCCTTGAGATCTCTCTTAACTTTGGCATATTAGGGCTGGCACTTCCACACTGCACATAAATCGATACTTACTTGAGAATGGTCTGGGTGTGAGCACTGCCCGGGATCCTTGAGGTCCTTAGGGAACTCTGACACACCTAGACATGAGATTGGCTATGGAACTTTGGGCATTTGAGACTACTGAAGGCTTGAAAATTACTTTGGGCATACTTCGGGCTCCCTATAGGTCAATTTCTGTTCTATTTATGTAATTTATTCAATACTTGGTCTATAATAGTTTATTGTAAATAAATATTGGGGTGACTAGTAAAAAGGGAGGGTAGTTGTATACTGTGGGTAAAAGTTGGGTAGATAACATGCCTATAGGGTTTATTTTGCTATACATGTGTTGTGTAGACAATCTGCCTACAGGATTTCTTGGTTGAAATGAATTCTACCTACTCCATTTCATATAATTAGATACCATGCCTATAATGTGTAAAGTAACTGAGGTTCAGTTTCCATTACAACATGTATTCAAATTCATCTCCTTAGAAATTATGCCTATAGGATTCAAATTGCCCGTTTAAAATTGTTTACTGTTTTACTGCATTCCTGGTCAATGATTAGATACCATGCTCATAGGACATCACTATTACACGCCTAGGCAAGCCTATAGGGCGATTAAAATCCTTCAAACCGTAAAACTACGCCTTGTATTTGTAACTTCTCATGTTCAACAGGTCTAAAAATCAGTAGGCAAACTAGGTCTTTGACACTTTGGTCCTAACGCAATACTACATATTCATTGCTCACCTAGATATCCTGTTCTAGAATTCCTCTCAAATATCTGAAAACTATAGTTTGAGACATACACTTACTTGTTCTGTTTGTGGAGGTAAAAATGTGAGCCCTTAATTGTTCTCTCTTTATTTCAGTCCTAATTGTTTTGGTTGACGCGTAGACTTTTTCTCCTTTAAGTACCTTAGGATTGTCAAGAACTACCTAAATTAGAGGTCCTAAATACCTCCAGAGCCACAAGGAAAGGACATGTAGTGCACACATAGGATATATTTCAAGGTTGCTAGAACGCTTTAGTTTATGACCAAGGGAAGGGAATTGGGTAGTAAGGATATGATGACTACACGCTAATGTCACGTGTAGCCCCTCATTTAGGAGTGTTTACCGGGCACTGTGTGGGTATGATCCTGTAGGCTAACCAACCTAGAACCCCTCTTTCCCAATTCCTAAGTGTTTTAAATGAACTTCTTTTTCTTTACGTATATATATGAAAATTGCTCAAACCTCTCCCTTGCTTCCATTACCTGGATCCTACATGTGTTTAGAATGTGAAAACATGCCTTTATTTGAGAATATATGTTGAAAGTGTTTATTTGTAAAAGGACTAATTCACATAGCTCAAGTTCGGTCGGGACCCACCGTTGTGGACCGCGAGGGGTGCCTAACACCCTCTCCTCGAGGTTATTTCGAGCCCTTAACCTAATCTCTGGTAATGCAAACTGGTTCATGAGTTAACCGCTCTAGGTGCCCTAACGCACCATAATCTATTAGGTGGCGACTCTTCAAATGCCCAATTCCCAAAAGGAGATGAGTTGTTCCCCCATGAATGTCGAAACCCAGACTCCGCGAAGGAAAAAGGGGGCGCGACAGCCCTGAAGGGTTTTCACCAGCAAACCTCTCTCATTTGTTCATCTCTCAACTCACCGTCGCCTTACGGTGCCCGCGAGGGTTTTCACCAATAAGACTCTCTCATTTTAATTTTCTCTTAGCTTTCTATCGCCCTACGGTGCCCGTGAGGGTTTTCACCAATAAGACTCTCTCATTTATTCATTTTTCATTGTGCCCATGAACAAAATTGTTACCCATGATGTGAATCGTACCTCTAGCTCACTTGAATTGGCATTTCTCAAAGACTGGTGGGAAGGTCTTTCTTTGGACCATAATGTAGGCTTTTTGGACAGGGTTAGAAAGAAAAGGCGGCATGCTAGCTCAAAAAACAGTTTTAGATAACATGGTTCAAAATTACAACTTTTGGAATCGGATCTTTCGCAACACCACAACTTCTGCCCCACTTTCTTTGAGCCTGCAGAATTTTGGACTTTTATTTTGATGGGACCGAACCGTGAGGTTGCCTACATATCGTTAAAAGGAATCAGGTTGAACGTAGTTCAAGACATAAGAGCTGCTTCGTTTTTGTTACTTTTCTTTTGCTTTCTTTTTCTTCTTTTTTTACTTTTTTTCTTCTTTTTTTTTTACTTTTTCTCTTTTTTTTTCTTTCTTTTTCTTTTTCTTTTCCTTTTTCATTTTCTCTATTTTTAAGCTGTACTTCCAATTCCAAAAGAGGGGTATTAAAGAAAATAAATAAGGCTCAAAATGGGTAACAAAGGATAAAGTGTTTAGATAGCAGAATAAAATGCCTTCGTCATTCCAATCTTTGAAACATGCCAAATACAAACAACACAATTGACGACAATCCAAAGAAATCATACATAATATCTCTTGACTGCATCATAATTGACAGTCATATCTACACATTTGCCTTTTATATCTGTTAAACACAAAGCACCATTGGACAACACTCTCGTTACAATGAACGGCCCCTGCCAGTTTGTGGTGAACTTGCCTTTAGCTTCGGCTTGATATGACAGGATGCGTTTCAATACCTGCTGACCCACTTCAAATTTCCGGGGACGCACCTTCTTGTTGTATGCTCTTGCTATTCTCTTTTGATACAAATAACCATAACATACTGCCGCCAGTCTTTTCTCATCAATCAGACTTAACTTCTCCAATCGGGTTTTGACTCACTCATCATCATCAATTTCAGCTTCAGCGACAATCCGAAGGAATGGAATCTCAACTTTTGCGGGTATAACTGCTTCAGTCGCATATACCAACAAATAAGGAGTTGCACCTATTGAAGTGCGGACAGTTGTGCGATAATCTAGCAAAGCAAACGGCAACTTCTCATGCCACTGCCTAGAACCTTGCACCACCTTTCAAAGTATCTTCTTTGTGTTCTTGTTGGCCGCCTCAACTGCTCCATTTGCTTTGGGGCGATACAGGGTGGAATTTTGATGCATAATCTTGAATGGTTGACACACCTCTTTCATCAGATGGCTGTTGAGATTTGTAGCATTATCTGTGATGATTACCTTGTGGATTCCGAACCGGCAAATGAGGTTTGAGTGAACAAAATTTACCACTGCCTTCTTGGTCACAGATTTGAAAGTTACAGCTTCGATCCACTTGGTGAAATAATCAATGGCTACCAGAATAAACCTATGCCCATTCGACGCGTCCGGCTCAATTGGTCCAATGATATCCATGCCCCAAACAACAAAGGGCCAAGGTGCGGATATTGTATGCAACTCCGATGGTGGAGAATGAATCAGATCACCGTACAAACGTGCTCCAAGCTGATGCAATCTCGTTCCACGGTGAGCCAGTAATAACCTGCTCGAAGAATTTTCTTTGATAAAACATATCCACTCATATGTGGCCCACAAACTCCAAAATGCACCTGGGTCATGATGGTCGTGGCTTGTTTAGCATCTATGTACCTCAGCAATCCGAGATCTGGAGTTCTTTTGTACAAAACTCCCTTGCTTAAGAAAAATCCACTAGACAGGCGTCGACTCGTTCTCTTTTGACCACCTGTGGCCTGTACCAGGTATATCCCCGACTTGATGTACTCCATGATATCGTGGAACAAAGGTTCACCGTCAAGTTCCTCTTCCACCACGTTGCAGTAAGCATGCTGATCACAAACATGAATATGTAGAGGGTCAATATAAGCATTATCTGGATGGTGTAACATTCACGCCAGAGTAGTAAAGGTGTCGGCAACCTCATTATGGATTCTAGGAATATGCCTGAACTCTACTGATCTGAATCATTGACAAAGGTCATGCAGACATTGTCGATATGGTATGAGCTTCAAATCTTGAGTCACACATTCTCCCTCAATCTGGTGCACCAACAGATCTGAATCACCCAAATCCAATATACTTCCTGAACGCCCATGTCTACAACTAACCTTCAACCTTAAATGCATGCCTCGTACTCAGCCATGTTGTTGGTACAATAGAAACGAAGCTGGGCTGTGACAAGGTAATGATGCCCCATTTCAAAAATGAGCACGGCTCCTATTCAAACACCTTTCATGTTAGCGACCCCATCAAAGAAAAGTTTCCAACCTGGCTTTTCATCCTGCTCAGCCTCGTCAATATGCATCACCTCTTCATCAGGAAAGTAGGTCCTCAATGGCTCATACTCTTCATCCACTAGGTTCTCGACCAAATGATCGGCCAAAGGTTGGGCTTTTATCGCAGTCCGATTCACGTAGACGATGTCAAACTCTATGGGCAAAATTTGCCACTTTGCAAGTCTTCCTGTGTGCATAGGCTTCTGAAAGATATACTTTAAAGGATCCATGCGAGAAATGAGGTAAGTGGTGTAGGATGACAGATAGTGCTTCAACCTTTGTGCCACCCAAGTCAAGGCACAATATGTCCTTGCAAAGAGAGTATACTTTACCTCATAAGAAGTGAACTTCTTGCTGAGATAATAAATGGCCTTCTCCTTCTTGCCAATGATATCGTGTTGGCCCAACACACAACCAAACAAATTATCCAGGACTGTTAAATAAAAAATTAAAGGATTCCAAGGTTCCGGCGGGACTAGCACATGTGGATTTGACAAGTACCTCTTGATCTTGTCGAATGCCTCCTGACACTCATCGGTCCATTTGAACGTGGCGTCCTTCTTTAGCAACTTAAAGATGGGCTCACAAGTTGTCGTGAGTTGAGCGATAAACCTGCTGATGTAGTTTTACTCCTCGAGCAAACTCATCACCTCAGTCTTGTTCTTTGGCGGCGGCAATTCCTTGATGGCCTTAATCTTCGACGGATCCAACTCGATAGCTCACCGACTGACTATGAATCCAAACAATTTCCAAGATGGGACACCAAATGTACATTTTGCAAGGTTGAGCTTAAGGTTGTACCTGCGGAGCCTCTGGAAAAACTTTCTCAAGTCCTCAACATGGTCGGACTGCTTTCTTAACTTTATGATCACATCATCTACATAAACCTCAATTTCCTTGTGTATCATGTCATGAAATATGGTAGTCATCTCCCATATGTAGGTTGCCCCTGTGTTTTTCAAACCAAATGGCATTATTCGGTAGCAATATGTTCCCAGCGCGTGATGAACATCGTCTTTTCTGCATCTTCCTCATCCATCAAAATTTGGTGATATCCCGCATAGCAATCCACAAAAGAACCAATCTCATGATTGGCACAATTATCAATCAGAATATGGATATTCGACAGTGGAAAGTTATCTTTTGTACTCGTCTTGTTGAAATCCCGTTAATCAACGCACACTCTGGTCTTACCATCCTTCTTTGGTATTGGCACATCATTAGCTAACCATGTGGAATATAGAGTAACCTGAATGACCTTCGCATCAAGCTGCTTTGTGATTTCTTCTTTGATCCTCACACTCATGTAAGTCTTGAACTTCCTTAGCTTCTGCTTTACGGGAGGGAATGCTGGATCAGTTGGAAATTTGTGAACTACCAAGTCAGTACTCAAACCTGGCATATCATCATACGACCATGCGAAAATATCATTATATTGAAACAATGCTTTTATTATTTCTTCCTTGATTTATGGTTCCAGGTGTACACTTATCTTTGTTTCTCTGACATTATCTGGATCTCCTAAATTGATTGCTTCAGTTTCATTCAAATTAGGCTTGGGTTTCTCTTCAAAATGATTTAGTTCTTTACTAATTTCCTTAAATGCCTCCTCTTCATCATATTCTGTTTCATCGCACTCTACATCTTGGATTACTATTTCAGAGTTAGATTGGCTTTTAAGACTTGGCTGAAGATTCCTCATGCATGTCATTGAAACCAGCATAAAATGAACTGTACAAAGAAAAACAAAAATGACACTATGAGGAGTAATGGAAAAGGGAAATTGCATTTCATTGAAAATAAAGGATAGAAGGGTTTGTACATCAAAACAAGCGAAAAATAAAAATCTGGATTACAACCCTGATATAACCCAGATAACAGAAAGGAAAACAAAGAAAACTACCAAAACTCCTTCCGTGTAGGGAGATGAGTAGCCTTCCAATTGTTAAGCTTAACTTTTGGCCCAATAAACTGCACATCTGCTTTGCTGGAACCTTCCCCAATTTCCACCATGTTCAACTCATCAAATAAACTCTGGAACTTTTCAATCAGCTCTTCATCATAGTCGACCACAGGCTTTGGGACTATTGACACTGGGCGCTTCACGACCCCTGGCTTGACGAAGGACCTGGAGAGGCGTGGGATAGGCTTAGGGAGTGACCATGCCTTCTTTTTCGACCTTTTAGCCCCCTTCACATCGTCCCCTGTGGGCTTGAATCCTAGACTAAACGTACGCAGTTTTTCAGGTAGAGACACTGGCTGCATGATACCTTTTAAAGATGCGCCCAGACCTTTGCCCGTCACAAAATCATTCTTCCGCATTTCAGATGCCACCATGATGGATGCGGAGGCTAACTTTGGACCTAGAATACACTCCCTCTCCAGAATCTTCTCAATGGCATTGTTTCGGAAACTTGGTAGACCCAAGGCCCCTTATCATCTTCGGCTTCAATAAACGGGATGGAGGTATCATTGTAAGCACATAAGTTCTCATCGCCATGTATGGGGATCTCCTGTCTGTCCCACTCGAACTTCACCATCTGGTGCAGGGATGAAAGGACAACTTTGGCAACATGTATCCAGGGCCTGCCCAACAGCAAATTGTAGGAGACTACCACATCTAGTACCTGGAACTCCATGGTAAATTCAACTGGTCCTATCATCAGTTCGAGCACGATATCGCCAACTGAACCTTTTCCCCCTCCGTCGAAACCTCGGACACATATAATGTTCTTGTGGATCCTTTCAGTATCAATGTTCAACTTGTGCAGAGCGGAGAGAGGGCAAATGTTTGCACTGGAACCATTGTCAACTAGCACCCTTGTCACCACAGAATCTTCGCATTTCAATGTGAGATCAAGAGCCCGACTGTGTTCCGTACCCTCCAAAGGCAACTCATCATCCGAGAAGGTGATTCTGTTTGTCTCGAATATCTTGTTGGAAATCTCCTCCAAATGATTCACTGTGATCTTGTCAGGGACATGAGCTTCATTCAGAATTTTCATGAGGGCCCGGCGGTGCTCGTCCAAATATATCAACAATGATAGAAGAGAAATCTGAGCGGGTGTCTTCCTCAACTGTTCAACGATGGAGTAATCCTGCACCTTAATTTTTCTCAAAAATTCTTCCACCTCCTCTTCGGTGACTGGCTTCTTCACTAGAATTGGATTATTTTTGAGTGCCTTAGCTTTCCTTAATTCCTCTGGGCTAAAGCATCTCCCTGTACGAGTCAACCCCTGGGTTTCATTAACTTCCTCTTCCACTTACTTCCCTTTATAGGTTACTATCACTTGCTTGTAATTCCATGGAACAACCTTGGTGTTATTTATTGGAAGCTGGGTCACAGGTTTAATAATAATAGGGTCGGTGCGAGCCCTTTCCACGATTATGACATGCTTACTTGCTGCCCCTAGCACAACCACATTCAGCTTTTCTTGCTTTGCTTAAACATCATCTGGGGACCCTTTCACTACTAATATAGGCGGCTTAACATTAGGAGGGCTTAGTTTGTCCTTCAGCCCTTCAGCTGTCGAAGATGCTGCATTTGTAACAATTGGAGTTTTTGCTGAATTACTGTCACTAGAACGGATTATCATGATAGACTTCGAAGGCTTCTCGGGCTCCCCATTCTTATAAACTATCTCAATCATGTGCGTTTCAGCATGGGCTGTCAAGGGATTCTGATTGATGTTTGGAGTTTCCGGGCTCTGGACCACAATTTGGTTTGTATCGATAAGCTCTTGGATGACATTCTTCGAATGCCAATACTTTTCTGTGTCGTGCCCCGGAGCATCAGAACAATATGCACATCTGAGGGAATAATCCAGGTTCTTTGGAGGGGAATTTGGTAATTTTGACTCAATCGACTTCAGAACATCCAACAGCCTCAACCTCTGAAACAAACTAGTATAAGACTCCCAAGTGGGGTGAAAGTTTGCTTCCGCTGCGGTCTTTCCTTTCTTTATCCGACCTGAGGCGAAAACATGGACCAGTAGGGTTTTTGTATGTTTGTGGAGGGGGATAAGGATTTTGTGGAGCTGGTGCACGCCATTGCAGGTAAGGAGGGGGTTGAGCATATGACAGTGCGTGGTGGACGTGGTATTGGGGATACCTGACTGAATATTGCGTGTTTTATGGTGGAAAGTAGTGTTGGGTGGATTATATGGAGTTTGAGTGCAGGTTTGAGGTTGGGTTGAGGCTGGGTGTAATGGTGTGGTGAACAACTTGGGCCATGCCACGATCCTGTGGCGACCATAACAACATCTTCTTTTTTTTTCCCTAGCACACCCCCGGTGCCATTCTGGATTGCTTTGATGGTAGAGTAACACATGATATTGCTTGATTTGAGTCCTTCCTCTACCATTACTCGCATCTTCACCACTTCATTGAAAGACTTACCTATAGCCGAGATCAGATGACCAAAGTAAGTAGGCTCCAAGGCCTCAAGAAAGTACTCCACCATTTCAGCTTCCTCCATTGGAGGGTTGACTCGTACCGCCAGTTCTCTCCACCGGAAACCATACTCCCTGAAGCTCTCAATGGGGTTTTTCTCTATCTTAGTCAAGGATAGGTGATCTGGGACAATATCTACGTTGTACTGGAAATGCCCAGCGAAAGCCTGGGCCAAGTCATCTCAGGTGTACCACATGTTCTTGTCCTGGCGGTTATACCACTCCAGTGCTGCACCACTCAAACTTTGACTAAAATATGCCATCAATAATTCATCTTTCCTACCAGCACCCCTAATTTTGCTGTAAAACCCTCTTAAGTGGGCCACGGGGTCTCCATGCCCGTCGTACAATTCAAACTTGGGCATTTGTAATCTGGCAGGTAACTGGACATCAGGAAACAAGCACAGATCTTTATAAGCCACACTCACTTGGCCTCCTAACCCTTGTATATTTCTCAGCGACTGCTCCAAGCTCTTTACCTTACTAAATATCTCTTCTTGCTCCGTGTTTTTTGGTGGCTTTTCAGTTTCGACAGGAAGTTCAAAGTGAGGAGTATAAGAGTAATGATCCGGGACTTTGAAGGTAGGCTCTGGGGCATAGTATTGGTTATCTTGGGCTTGGAATGCCGGCTCACTGGAAGATTGACGGAGGGTAGCTGACGGAGTTGCTACGAAGACAGGGGTAGCTAGCGGAGCAGGGTGGGTGGTTGCTTTGGATGGTGGAGCTTGGATGGCTTGGGAAGATGTGCCAGGATAGTGATGGTAATGGGTGAAGCTTGGTGCGTGTTGTGGGGATAGATCAACAATGGTGGGCTCTTGAGATTGAGCTAGTACTAGGATGAAAGCAGGGTTGGCGGGATATAACGGTGGAGGATTCCCCTTCATCAATGCCTAGTACATTTCGTCCATTTGGTGCTTCAGCTTATGTACCTTCTCTTTCAAACTAGACTCAGATTCCTCCATCTCTTTCATTGGGTCAATAAAACTTGCATCCAATTCTTTTCTAGCCATGATTGCCTTGAGTTTAGACTTGGTGTTATACGGGTGACTTGCCAGAATGCCGAACATTATTCGGTCTTTGCGCGGGCCTTTGTGGAATATCCTGCTAAAGACGGTCCAAGTCAGCCATCACCTGGCAAACGAATGTCATCACGGAAGCAAAAAACATCAACCTAGTCATGTCCTCATATTCGTTACACTTCATCACGACATAGTCAGCTATTTCTTTAATCCTTGTTCCGATGACACCTTTCTCTTGAAGCAGACGCGCTATTTGCTGTGCCCGAGCTTCCAACACTTGGGTACCTGTGTTGTTTTGGACTTGTAATTGTTGCATGCTTTCTTCCAGTTGGCTAATTAGTGCATAGCAATGCTCTCTTTCTGCTTTGAAATTCTTTGTTTGCTGGGCCATCTCATTTTCCAGAGTAGTCAGCTTCTTCTATAGAAACGTGACTTCTCTGTCATACCTTTCCTTTAGCCATTGAACAAACTTTGCCCGCCCTTCTGCATTTTGTGCCAATCTTGCTCGGGTTTTAGCCAATTCCTCTTCGGCCTTTTCCAAGTCAGCCCCGTAATCACACACTTTCTGTCAAAGACTGTTTATGAGTTTTTCATCTTGTCAGCTTCTTCTTGGACCAACCTTCTCCTTTCACCGTCATTCTTGCACTTGTAGATCATTATTGAATGCAACATTCCTCAATTTTTCTTCCAGGGTGTGAATGGCGGCTTGATATTTTTTCTCCTTCTTTCCCTAGGCCAACCTTTCCCGAACTTTGTCATCAAAATCCTGAACATGCGGTCTCTTAGCAGGTCTCTCGGGCTCGGGCTCTGGCTCATTACTTGCACAAGAACTTCTCTCAAATCACACGGCGTAATCTGGATCCACTTCCCCTCTCGCAATATCTGGTACCTGGTTCTATTTTTGAGATATCGGCAACCATTCCAATCCTATTGGACTAAAGCCTCAAACATTGTAGCTTCTTGATGTAGCTCAATGACTTGGGTAGTTAAATCTTCATCTTCGGGCACCACCTGATATCTTCCCAACTCCCGTAAAACCCTCTACGGTGCGTATGAATGGACATTTCTCAAACCCATCAACATTAGGTAGCCTTTCGTAGCCGTCATGTGTATGATTTCTGTCACTGGAAGCCATCCTAGAGTCCATTCAATCTAACTTGCTTTTAGAGTTCTTAAATGGGAGACCCAGACTTCAAATCCTTCTGGAGAATTGTAGTCCTTCACCCTTTCCTCATAAATCTTGATGAAGTTGTCCTTGCTTGAACCATAACTCATGAATTTGGGGTTATGGAAAAGATGCTCGATCAACAACATTTACAGAAGAACATTACAACCTTCAAAGAATTGAGCCCTGGATCTACACAATGTCAATGCCCGATAAATGTCTGGCAGCACTAAAGGAGCAATTGTATGATCTTTTTTTGTAGTGAGGATTTCTGCAATTCTGGCCATGCGGATATCTATTGCCCCCTCTGCATTCGAAAAGACTATAATTCCCAAGAACGACACTATGAAAGCGAACCTACGATGAATTTTCCAAATGCTCTTATCTTGTTTGTTGTTCAATCCAAGAAGTGAAAGGAACAACATCCTTTGTTCACATGGGCCTTCTTCATTTGCTTGCTAATATTCAGAATATCAAAAAATTTGTGCATAGAGGGGGCCCTTGAGAATATAAGCTGTTGTTTTCTCAAGTCCCGACAAGGTGAATATATCCGGTCATTTCATCAAGAGTAGGGTTGAGCTCAAAGTCCGAAAAACGGAAAACATTATGAACAAGATCCCAAAAAGATACCAAGGTCTTGATTGGATCCTCTCGCGGCTTTATTTCCATAATGTCTATAAGTGCACCCAAATGCTCTTTCATCCAATCCTGACCGCCTACATCTAAATCATACCACCACATACACAGTTGCAACCGAGCTTGTTCTATGACCAATGGTGCCAGATTCTGGACAGTGTTCATTTTGTACCCGTGGATGGTGAAGGTTAGGGTTGCCTTGGGTGGACTCTTTTTGCAAAAACCAGTTATTGATTTCTAAAGGAAAAACAAAAAATCAAAGGAAAATGGCCCTTCCCCTACCCTATTTTTAACAAAAGTGGTTGTTTTTGTAAATGTGGTCCCTTCATAATTCCAAATAAATTTTGAGGCCGCGGAAAGATACTTAAACAAAATGACACCTCACTGACAGACTTGTCAATTCTCTACGGAAACAGTCCTTCGACAATTGAAAGATATTCTAAGGCTGTCCCGGCACGAACGACTTAAGACATAACCGAAGCTGGGTCGGCTTATTCTTTTGACCAGAGCCCTAACTACACTTTATTTTATTTGGTTACTTTGGCAAAAATGAGGCCGAACCCTATGTAGGTTTCCTACATATCCGACATCCAGTGAGAATCAGACCTGCGTAGTTCGGACAGTTTTGACATAAATTGAAAAACATGAATGACTCATTTTGAAATGACTCTTTTTTCTTTTTCTTCTTCTTTTCTTCTTTTTTGAAAAAAATTCGGCAGAGTTTCGGGACATTTTCAAATACCGGGGTTTCCAGAACTGGGTCTTATTTCCTTTCTACATCACTCTTGATTTTTCTCTTGTTTTTCTTTTCCTAGCCGGTTGGCATGCAAGTCGTAGCAAATAAATGTTCACATAGCACTTAAGATGCATCAGGATGGTCTATTTTTTTGGGTACACCTGTCCTAGATGGACCCAACCCCTATGCTGAGTCCCCTGAGTCAGATGCACGTGATGCAAACAAACGTTCCTACTAGGGATCCAACATATGGTTATGTTAATCTAGGTTTAAACCTGGGGTTGTGTTCTAGACCTGACTTACCCGAGCAGACAACTCGAGCCGAGGTGGGGGCAACGTACCGGGAGCATGAAAGTCCTATCGGCCTTGTTGCTGACCCAAGCCCCGTTCTAATTGGTGTAACTTCTAAAAGAAAAGTGGGCCACGAGAACGTGTGCACCATATTTCAGAAGACTTAGAAGGGTGGCATAAGAAGGCATTTTAATACAGTTCAAATAATATTGAAATGGTAAATAAACAACAATGAGCACATTAGGTTCACAAAATACAGCAATGTTAACAATAAACAAAGCCAAGTAATAATCATTTAAAGAGCTCGAATTCTTGAACCCTGAGCTATCACACCTCCTTTTTCTACCCGGAAGGGGTATAAGGGAGTTTTTTCAATTAATGTGACAATAATCCAAACGGGATTATTTATTCAAATTCAGAGTAGTCACTTAGGATAATTTATGGTGTCCCAAGTCACCGGTTTAAAATCCTGAATCGAGGAAGCTTGACTCTATTTTACAATCCGCAAAATACATAAATCCGGGTAAGTGTCGCGCCCCCTTTTTTTTTTCTTCCCCCGTCAATCGGAGAGGAGTACGGGTTTCGACATTCATGGGGTGTCAAGACTCATTTCCTTTTGGGAATAGGGTATTTTGAAGAGTCGCCACCTAACAATTTTTAAGGTGCATTAGGGCACCTATAGGGTTTAACTACAACTATGTTTAGTAACCAGATATTGGGTAAGGGCTTAAAATTATCCTAAGGGGAAGGTATTAGGCACCCCTCAGGATCCACTAGTGTGGTTCCCGGCCAGACAATTTTTGTGAATTTATGCAATTAGCAAAGTAAACAAATAAGGCTCAAATAATAGGGGATTTTAAATTTAAACACATAAATTTTTGAGAAAACAATAAAAGGCAAGAGTTTGAAAAGAGTTATAATCTAAACATGCTGGTGAATGTGAAAAGGGTGCTAGGTTTGTTTGTAATATGGATCACATCAATGCAATACCTGGTATGGCACTCCTCAGAAGCGGGTATACACGTGGTATTAGCGCACCGGTCATCATGTCCATATCTACCCTTCCCACCCCGTGAAGGTATTAAAGCGATGATCGGTCTCGACCTCTATTGCATGCTATTACCCGTCCCACTCCTATCAGCCCTGGAGGAATTTTAGGACTACTATTCCTATAAGAGGGCGGTTCTAGGCTGACTCTTAGGTTTAAAAGTAAAATAATAAGGCGACATACAAAAAACAAGTAGGACTGCATTTAGAAGGGGAACATGTATATAATTGTAAGGCTCATGTATACCTCCGCAAACAATGCATATAAATAACATGACTTAAACACAATTAAGGTATGAAATTTAAAAGGATCCTAAAGCAGGGAGTTTGAGTCAGAACCAGATTCATTATATAACTCAGAAAAGAAGTCCGAATCAGGCCTGCCTGCTGGTTGTAGTGTAAGGCCCCAGAAAATTTCACTAAGTAATGTAGGATTTCGTGGTGCCACGTAGGCTAATTATAATAGTTTATGTTCTATTAACATGGTGGGAATCAATTGGACTTGGTAAATAAGTGTACGAGTCTTATGGTAAGTAATTTGGGGCCCTAGGAAAGGCCTAAGCCTAAGTCAAATTGGAAAATTTCATAATAGGCTAAGATTCCAAATGAGTTTGCACAAGTCCAAACTTTGAACGAGCATATCTAAATATGTATAAGGTTTTATGTGATGAACAACCTATCATATGAAAGGTCTTCGAGTTTCCAATTCTTCAAACTATTCGTCATATGGACATTCCTACACAAAGTTATGATCAAATTACCAAAGGCTAGAAAAAATGCGATCCTGTGTCGAATCTGCGACCGCAAATATGTCACATTTTTGACTTTGCGATCGCAGATCTGTCGCAGATTGGACCAGTGTTGCCCAGTTTTGGGCACCTATTTTGCGATGCATTCTGCAGCCCACATTCTTGTTTTGCGGTCCATTCTGCGATCGCAGACCCGATTTCGGAGGCTTATTTTTCCAATTTTTATAACCCGACCCCATTTTAATACATAGTCTTTGGGACTTCATTTGGGGTCATTTTCTACTGATTTTAGAGAGAGTTGAGAGCATATAGAGAGAGAAAGAGTGAGAGAAGGATCCTAGCTTCATAATCACCTATCTCTTGCTCAAGTCTTCAAGAATCAAAGAACCCAATCACATGTTCTTCATCTAAGAGTTAAGGTTCTATACATTAGACTTTAATTTTGAGTTTGGGGCATAAGATGGGTTATTAAGGTATGATTCTTGGGTGTAATAGCATTATGTATACATGCATGTACAAATTAGGTTTGTGGGAAGATTGTTGAACATAGATAAGTAAAGATTGGGTTGGGGAATGAAGAAAACCTTGTAAAAGAGATTTGAAATCAAGATGCTCAACTAGTATTTAATAAAATGCTCAAATGTGCTGAAACCATGAATACCTTCCTAATTTGTGTTCAATTTTGTAATGTCTCAAGTAGATTGGGATTGCTAGAATTTTCGGAAAGTCGTAGTAACTTAAGGAAAGCTTAAACAAGGTAAGTATGGCTAAAACCCCGTCTTTTAGAAATTGAGCTCCATTGGTGCTTATGCAAATGCGGTAAGACTAATGTTTGGGTCCTTTCATTCATTATTATTTTACATGAATTGGTGTTGTAACCTTATATGCGTGAAAGATGTGTCTCAACATGATCAATGTGCTATCTTGATAACTTGAAAGGGTCAAAAGATATGAATTATGTGTTGAAATGCTTAGACCTTAAATTTAGATTGAAGTTGCATTGTTGTGCCATCTACGTGATGTCTTATCTATGCTTACAATTTAAATTGCTCTTGTGTGCACCTACTGTCCTAAATGGCAAAGCTAATATTGAAATTGGGAACGATGTAAAATGCGGCATAGTGCCAAGAATGATGTGACAAGTTGTGGCCCCAAGTGCCTATGAAATGATATATGTGAAACAAAATGATTAATGAGAAGGGAACAACGCCTTGGTAAGGCGGCCTAGCCGATCAGGATGAGATCAGACTCCGCTCAAGATAGCCGTGGTATTGTGAAAGAATTCCGAAAAAAGGGAAAATGAGATTGTGATTGAAGTATATATCTCAAATGAGGCAACCTAGCCGATCGGGTCGAGATCGAACTCCGTTCAAGATAGTGGTGGTATTGTGAACAAATGATGAATAGTGTGAAATGCCCCAAACTAAAGGCTATGGAAACATGATGTGAAAATTGTATGATTCTTTATTATTGATAATGTTGTGATCGTTTAAAGCTTTTGAGTTATACTTGTGAATTCCTTATTTTTGTATGAAATTTCTTTCTAACTAGATGGTGTTTAGTTATACATACTAGTGCTATTCGATGGCACTAACAACCCTTTTGCCGGGGGCGCTACGTCTTTAAATGGATGTAGGTGTTTCTATAGCAGGTAGTGTTGGTCGCAGCTAGTGCCGCATCAACCTTTCAGCTGACTTGGTGAGCTCCACTTCATTTCGGGGTCCTGTTTCATCTGTTCATCATGTACTTTGTATTTGAGGTATAGCCGGAGCCTTGTTACCGGCATTTCCATATTACATTACTCTTCAGTTGTGTTTACAGGCTCCGTAGACAGGTTGTGGGTAGTGTCGGGCATTGGAATTAAAGTAGAAATATTGATGTTTTGCAAAGATTTATAAAACTTGTAATATTTTGATAATTATTTTTTAAGCTGCTAATGGAAATGAAATTGAAGTTGTTAATGAAATACTTACTAAGTATGATTAATGGAGTCCATCTCCTATTTATTCATGAATTTGTTTGGGTAGAATGAAATCTAACAGGCTTGCTAAGTCGGGTTTACCCGGTTGAGCACCGGTCGTGCTCCTCGGTTTTTGGGGGGTGACAAACTTGGTATCAGAGCCTAAGGTTTTAAAGTGTCCTAGGATGTCTCGGAGCCGTGTCTAGTAGAGTCCTTCTTCTCGATGTGTAGTCGACCACATCTATAAGTTTGAGGCTATTCGGACATTTAGGAATTTCACCCTTCTTTCATACTCCAATCGTGCGATAGAGCTCAAGTTAGGGAGTTAGTTTTTTCTCCAAGCTTTACTCTCAAAATAAGTAATCATGATACCATAATCCGCGAATTTGAAATCGTGAGGGGGGAGTGATCCCACCATTAAGTCCGAGGGAATTGCCCAAGGACTTCTTAGGAGAATGTATTGAGCTGTGGAGGGATTGGTAGAACCTACCGCTAAGAGGGGAGTGTCCTTGTCCCTATTGATGTCACTGCACCACCAAATCCTATAGTATATCGGCATGGTACTAACATACGTTAGGGATGTGGAGTCGAGGGGCATCGATTCAGCTATTGCCTTATCAACTTAAGGTCACCAAGTAAGTCACTACTTAGCACAACCAACGTACTTTTGTTGTATATGTACATCCATATTGAAGAGTCCTCATAAACATGGTCTTAATAATACGTGAGTCACAAAGACGTGTGTACCTACTCCTTGAAGGAGCTGTATTGTTCGTGAATCCACTCTATCACAGATTCTCTTATTTACATCCTCTTGTGGAATTAAGTTCTATAAATACGTCCTTGAATGGGGTTATAACTCTAGGATTAATACTTCCCACTTTCTTTCCTAAAATTCTCAACAAGGGACTATATCCGATGAATTTCTAACAGAATATTTTATTTAAATGGACAACATCTGCCAACTCGTGCCTATGCATGCACTGTCGTAAAGTTTACCTATGTGGTGTCAAGTTCCATGTAGGGCATCCCAGTATTGCAATCCTTTTCGAGTCACTCTTTTACTCACTTGTGTATATGGCTTATATGGTTTGAACAATCACTCTACTCTCTTACGAGTATCATCATGAAAACTTCTCAATGTCTAGTAACATAAGAGCATAACTTAACACCTATCACATGAGTGCATCGAAATGGTCACCGTGTGCATAAAGTCTCTCTGAAAATTTAGATCCTCACATCCCCGTCATAGGAAGATCTTGTATCGTCATCTTAGTATGACTTTCATGTCCACTTGGGACATCCCGCAGTAAGTAGCTCACTTTGTTCCTAGCATTGTGGTTGCTCGGGACATGGTCGTGTATTGCAGTTGGGAGTTAATATAGCAGAAGCATGTCCAGCTCATAATAAATGTTTATTTTCTCTTTACACCTCCACAACATGTGTTAATTGTGTTCCTTAGTTAGTGAATTCATTGTGCTAGTTTCCCAACACTTGTTCGATAACCATGAGAGAACATATCCTTCTATGTGTCATTATAACACTTCCTTTATCATAAGAACCCTTACTAGGCTCTCCGTCAAGACCAAGCGCACCTTTGGAGGTTATCATAGCACAATGCCTGTTTCTCCTATTTTCTGTCTTTCATTAGCATCTGGGTACTTCTCAAGTCAAAATCCATGGAGAACTCATTATGAACATCCGCAAACCTTCCATGATTATTTTATACTATCTCATTGGGTTCCCGCCTCACTTCAAGTTCATCAAAGGTTGATAGCATGCCGCAATTGCTGAGATTGAATGATCTCCTTTCGATAATGGATTATCTACACATTTGCTAGTCCAATGATCTGCTTATCAGTCTAACTCTCGCCTTTTGGTTTTGGGTTGACCAAGGAGCAATATACCTAGTAACACATTCGTATGCCAAAGCTTCTCTCTCAGTCAAGTCTTATAGCGTCTCCCAATTTGGGTGGTAATAGTTGGTTGTGTAGAAAGTGTGCTGTAGTGCTTCCATGTGAAGTAGAGTTGCTAACCATAATTGGATTTTTGAATTCTGGAGCTATACATCACGTGAATACATACATATATCTTCTTTCAAAAATGTAGCTTCTCGTAATCACTTTATATTACCACCATTCCTAGTGGTTACAATGTAAAGGTTACTTCCATAAGGCTCTCTCACTTTCTTTTCATTTGTCTTGCATCATGTGTTGTTTACCCGTAATCTTCAATGCGATATTATCTCAATGTCTCGACTAGTTATCTAACTATATGATCTGATATAATTAACCTCACTTTTATGTACTCTACAAGCGCCCTGAGAGTGGGCAAATTTCCCCTTTTCTACAGACTTCTAATGTCTTCAACTCTGTTTAAGCTTGTCGATTCCAAGTGGTGCTCTTAGTTGTGCTGCCTTACTATCTATTTTCATCGGGCAACTCTCCTCGTGAATCTAGTTTTATGCCTTCTGGCGTCAAGGGTCGGGGTATGTACCTTTTGTTAGAATAAAAAGATATTGCTCGCACTCCTTATGAGATGTTCTCCTAAACAATCATCTACCTGCTCTACTTGTCCATGTGACTAGATAACTTAGGTTACTTTTCCTCGATAAATGCATTAAGACGTCTCATTCTTTCAAACTTATCCGTGTGGGCACTTTGAGGCCTTGTTTTATACCAACTCGTAATGGTTTTAAGTACTTTCTTGCCATTGTTGACGATTTTCTAGGACTACGAGGGCTTGTCTCATGGGTTTCAAAAGTAATGATTTTCCTTAAAGTTCAATCTTAAATTGCCATTATTTCAAACCAAAGTGTGTCTCCTTTTCAAAAGTCTTAAATGGGTCGGATTGGATGGGTTACGTGGCCTTCTGCTCACTCGGCTTCTAGGATCATTGACAACGTCATTGTCATGTGCAGGAAATTTTGCTACCTCTGGCATTCCACCGCCTTAGGAAGGGTTAGATTGTTCAAATTATGATAATCTCATAAGTAGATGACTTCTTTTCCATCCTCATGCGCTTGTGGCATAGAGTCCTTGTGTCGCTTATTGTTAGGAGTGAACTCAATTCCACGTATTTCATTTGCGGCCTCAATCACACCCATGTTGCAAGAGTCTTACCATTTGAGCTCGACTACATACTTTACGCTCAGGGACACAACTGGTGTATCCTACTTGGTCACTTCTTTAAAAGTCAAAGTTCACATACATGGTATCCACCTTATCTAAGAATATTAGATACCACTATGCTTCATTTATCTGATAATTGATATAGTCACCTGGACTAAACCATGTCAGCATCATTAATAGAAATCCTCGTGTCTCTTAGTATGTAACCTCATGAAATACTCTGCTTGGCGCACAAATGGATTCCTGAATAATTCTAGCCCAATCTTGAACTCTGTTGCTCCTTACTGTATTGGATCTATTTGGTATTAAAGGTTCAAACATGTCAAATCACCATGTGATCACATATATTCAGTAGGTAACTTTGTGGCAATTTATTGTAGCACATCTTAGAGTAATCGTGAAGGTCACCACGAGTTTAGTTTTGGTGATCGCATAGAGATTTAGAATTCAGGATGGTGAACCGGTTATTCTCAAAATTTTCCCCTATAGATGTTATGTGAATTGATGATGAACGGTACGTAAGCACATTTCCCATTAGGTCGCACTAGGAGTGTGATGTTTTCCCATAGTTGTACCTCATGAATTTGTGTTTTCATATGTCTATGTCTAAGAAGGTAGGTGGAGATCATTTGTGTATCACCCTGGTGTAAATTATTGAAGGTGAATGTTAATGGATAGTTAGCTTATGCGAGGTATCTAGCTGTCATCCTTGTTAGATAAGTTTGGAGGTTGGGGTTGTTTCCGTGAATGTGTTATGGAAAAGCCTATAAGTATAAGAGGCCACATTGAAGGCCGAGAGTATTGTGGAAATAAGGTATTTTCTCTGGATTGTATAGCAGTTGGATTTGATTTGAAAGGTACCTTCTAGGTATTATGATTTAAAAATGTGCAGTCCATGTCCAGGTATCATCGTGATAATGTAGTGCTTGTAATGCTGAGGTTCATGTTATTGATATATACATTGTGGTGCTTTGTCAAGTTGTGGATGTGTTTTTAGGATGGTTTTGGTGGTTCTCTGGCAGGTGGATAGGCCTAGTTACAAAGGAGACTCTGCCGAAAATTCTAAAAAATTTAGGAGATAGTCAAAATTTAGGGACTTGAGGTAGGTGAGAAAAGAGATATATTAAGATAAGCGTTTAGGGCAGACTCTACTCCTCATTCGAGGACGAATGATCCTAAGGGGGGGGGGGGGGGAGGATGTAAAGCCCCGGAAAATTTCGCTAAGTAATTTAGGATTTCGTGGTGCCATGTAGGCTAATTATAATATTTTATGTGCTATTAACATGGTGGGCATCAATTGGACTTGGTAAATAAGTGTACGAGTCTTATGGTAAGTAATTTGGGGCACAAGGAAAGGCCTAAGCCTAAGTCAAATTGGAAAATTTCATAACAGGCTAAGATTCCAAATGAGTTTGCACAAGTCCACACTTTGAACGAGCATATCTAAATATGTATAAGGTTTTAAGTGATGAACAACCTATCATATGAAAGGTGTTCGTGTCTAGTTTCCAATGCTTCTAAACGTTCATCATTTGGACATTCCTACACAATGTTATGATCAAATTACCAAAGGCTGGAAAAAATACGATCCTGTGTCGAGTCTGCGATCGCAAATATGTCGCATTTTTGACTTTGCGATTGCAGATCTGTCGAAGATTGGGCTAGTGTTGCCCAGTTTTGGGCACCTATTTCATGATGCATTCTGCGGCCCACATTCTTATTTTGCGGTCCATTCTGCGATCGCAGACCCGATTTCGGAGGCTTATTTTTCCTATTTTTATAACCCGACCCCATTTTAATACATAGTTTTTGGGGCTTCATTTGGGGTCATTTTCTACTGATTTTAGAGAGAGTTGAGAGCATATAGAGAGAGAAAGAGAGAGAGAAGGAGCCTAGCTTCATAATCACCCATCTCTTGCTCAAGTCTTCAAGAATCAAAGAACCCAATCACATGTTCTTCATCTAAGAGTTAAGGTTCTATACATTAGACTTTAATTTTGAGTTTGGGGCATAAGATGGGTTATTAAGGTATGATTCTTGGGTGTAATAGCATTATGTATACATGCATGTACAAATTAGGTTTGTGGGAAGTTTGTTGAACATAAATAAGTAAAGATTGGGTTGGGGAATGAATGAGACCTTGTAAAAGTGATTTGAAATCAAGATGCTCAACTAGTATTTCATAAAATGCTCAAATGAGCTGAAACCATGAATACCTTCCTAATTTGTGTTCAATTTTGTTATATCTCAAGTAGATTGGGATTGCTAGAATTTCTGGAACGTCGTAGTAGCTTAAGGAAATCTTAAACAAGGTATGTATGCCTAAAACCCTGTCTTTTAGAAATTGAGCTCCATTGGTGCTTGTGCAAATGCGGTAAGACTAAAGTTTGGGTCCTTGCATTGATTGTTATTTTACATGAATTGGTGTTGTAACCTTATATGCGTGAAAGATGTGTCTCAACATGATAAATGTGCTATCTTGATAACTTGAAAGGGGCAAAATATATGAATTATGTATTGAAATGCTTAGACCTTAAATTTAGATTGAAGTTGCATTGTTGTGCCATCTACGTGAAGTCTTATCTATGCTTACAATTTAAATTTTTCTTGTGTGCACCTACTGTCCTAAATGGCAAAGCCAATATTGAAATTGGGAACGATGTAAAATGCGGCATAGTGCCAAGAATGATGTGATAAGTTGTGGCCCCAAGTTCCTATGAAATGATATATGTGAAACGAAATGATTAATGAGAAGGGAACAGCGCCTTGGTAAGGTGGCCTAGCCGATCGGGCCGAGATCGGACTCTGCTCAAGATAGCGGTGGTATTGTGAATGAATTCCGGAAAAAGGGAAAATGAGATTGTGATTGAAGTATATGTCTCAAATGAGGCAACCTAGCCGATCAGGTTGAGATCGGACTCCGCTCAAGATAGCGGTGGTATTGTGAACAAAAAATGAATAGTGTGAAATGCCCCAAACTAAAGGCTATGGAAACATTATGTGAAAATTGTATGATTCTTTATTATTAATAATGTTGTGATCGTTTAAAGCTTTTGAGTTATACTTGTGATTTCCTTATTTTTGTATGAAAGTTCTTTCCAACTATATGGTGTTTAGTTATACATACTAGTGCTATTCGATAGCACTAACGTCCCTTTTGCCGGGGGCGCTACGTCTTTAAATGGATGTTGGTGTTTCTATAGTAGGCAGTGTTGGTCGCAGCTAGTGGCGCATCATCCTTTCAGCTGACTTGGTGAGCCCCACTTCGTTTCGGGGTCTTATTTCATCTGTTCATCATGTACTTTGTATTTGAGGTATAGCCGGAGCCTTGTTACCGATATTTCCATATTACATTACTCTTCAGTTGTGTTTAGAGGCTCCGTAGACTGGTTGTGGGAAGTGTCGGGCATTGGAATTAAAGTAAAAATATTGATATTTGGCAAAGATTTATAAAACTTGTAATATTTTGATAATTATGTTTTAAGCTGCTAATGGAAATGAAATGGAAGTTGTTAATGAAATACTTACTAAGTATGATTAATGGAGTCCATCTCCTATTTATTCATGAATTAGTTTGGGTAGAATGAAACCTAACAGGCTTGCTCAGTCGGGTTTACTCGGTTGAGCGCCGGTCGTGCTCCTCGGTTTTTGGGGTGTGACATGTAGCAGTTGGTAATTAAACAAAAGCAGTTCCAGTTTTATTCGAATAATTACCTAAGGCATGCCTAGGCGTAACAGTGATATCATATGAGCATGATATCTGTATTGATTTGGAATGCAGTAGAGTAGTGATTAATTTTAAACGGGAAACTTGAAACCCTATAGACATGCTTTCTAATGGTATTAATCTAAGGTAGTGTTTAAAAAACTTGTTAAAGAAGCGGCGGATTAATTAACTAATCCAATTCAGAATAAACAACGTGAACTAAATGCCTTTTCCAACTAAACTGGTTTTAAATTTCATAGGCATGATTTCTATTATAGCTATTTAGATCTTATAGGCATGGTGTCTAAGTGTTAAAGCTGACTTTGGACTTATAGGCATGATTTCTAGGGAGACGAATTTGAATACATGCTATAATGAAAACTAAATTTCAATTGCTTCTACACCCTATCGGCGTGATATCTAATATTAAAGTTGATTTTAACCTTATAGGCATGATCTCTATTATTAAAGCCATTTTGGTCCTATAGACATGGTTTCTAATTGTGTGAAAGTAAAGTATGTATAATTTATTTTAAACCAAAGCAGAGCCTATAGGCATGCTATCTAACAGACCATATTTGGAATCAAAATAGACCCTATAGGCATGTTATCTACCCAACTTACCCACAATATACCACTGCCCACCCTTTTAACTAATCACCCCGATATTGCTTACAAATTATTACAGACCAAATGATTAAAATACAAAAGAAATGCAGAATAAGAAATTACAACCAAAGGAAGCTTGATCTTGACTTCCTCTCTGAGTTATGTAATTAATCACTTCAATGCCAACGTTATTCTAAAGCCTTTCTCATATCTGGGTGTGTCAGAGTTCCCTAAGGAGCTCAAGGGGTCCCGGGCATTGCTCACACCCAGATTTGCATAACCAAACAGAATGAGTACAGTGTGGAAGGGCCAACTCTTATGTGGCCAAGTTCAGAGGGAGCTTAAGGGTCCCAAGCCAAGGCTCACACAAGAGGGGCAGAACCTAGATTCTAAAAATATGGTGGAAGTGTAGAACACATGTTGAAAGAGATTTATTTAAAAAAAAAGCTAGACTGATAGTCCATTTCGAAAGCAATTAGTGACAGAGGTGATTGAAACAATTGTAGTAGTAAAACTCAAAACTACACAGAATTAGTAGTCATTCAAAAGGGATCAAGGGACTTGGGGATACACTTGTATGAAAGCACATGACCACAACAGGAGTCTGGTTTGGCCATGCGCAGCAATAACTGATGCTGGCATGGTCACAAACCAGCCAATAAGAACAGAAACACATAGAGGGGATATGGGGGTTTGGGATTCATAAGACAGCAAGTACATAGCAAGTGACTGATAGAGTATGCTTTAAAATACACATAGGGGATGCATTAATCCAAAGGGGAAAGGGAACATATTAAAGAAACATGCTGTTGTTGAGGCTTAAGAAAATAACTAGGACATACCAGTAGAGAAGCAAAGCGCAGAAGGGAAGAATAAGAAGGATTCCACAGTCTAGCCTTGGGTTTCAGCCAGCTAGACAAACCAGTAGCACAAGTAGTAGTAGAGAGAGAGAGTTTGAGTGTAAGTGTGTGTTCTGAACTCAAATTATTCGTGTGTTTGAAAGAAGAGAGGGTAGGGTATTTATAGTTTTGAAAACGAGTGAAGAATAAGGTAACAAGTAAAGTTTCAACACAAACATGAAAATAACCACAATCAGAATCAATTAACACAAGTACTTCCTTTTAATCAGTGAATCACAGCTTGAACGGATACTGACGGGGTCAAATAAAGGAAAGAAATCAGTTTGGGACAGATTGATTCTTGCCATATAAGGGGGTAGTAAAAGTATAAGGTAAATATTTATGTCTAAGTACAAAATATGCTTAATTTTGGGAAATGATTCAAGGTAAAAATATCACAGTAATGAAAGGAAGGGAATTAATCAATTTAAACAAGATGAGTAAAAAATTAGGTTTTATAAGGGAACCTTTTGTAATCAGTCGTAACACTGAGGAAATCAAGATCAATCAAGAAAGAAACATGACTCTGCATTTCGACATATAAATAACAAAGGATGGACAAGCATTTTAGACATGCATGGTCAAATATATTGACAAAGAGGAACAAATTAAACATACAACAGTAGCAGGAGTAAGCTAGGGTTCAGTAGTAAAGAAACATACTCGAAGCACAGTAGGCAACAAGGTCAAGTAGTCGTAGAGCTAAAGTGCAGAAATCAGTCTTAACAGGTAAAGAAAGTCAGAAGCAAATAAAGAACTCATAGAAATAAGTGAGGAAAACCCTTTTAAGAAACTAGTGTTTATGCCATAGTCAAGTTAAAAATGGAAAGAACTCAGAATCAGGTAAGTCAAGCAAGAAAATGATTCAAACACAAAGGACTCAATCAAAACAAACATTCATACAAACAAACAAAAGACAACTTCAGAACTCAGTTAAAACCCAAAAGTACCTAGGGTTTCAACACGATGAACCAGATAGAAGAAAAACATAAGTACATCGTTTAAACATAGTAAAACAACACTGAAAATCAGAGAAGAGGTCTTTAAGAAGTGTTTTAAGAAACCCTAATTTGACAATGAAGAGTCACTTTGAAAGGAAATCGAAAAACCTTTTGGAAAACATCAAGAAGTTAATAACGTGCACAGATCTAAGATAGATCTGAAAGAAAATCGAAAAAGCTCTTAAAGCTAGGGTTTCAAAGAACCCATAAAAAGTGAGAAAGCTTTCGAGAAAGTTAGAGATCTAGCCGGAAAAGCCATGGATTAGTCATGGGTGGCCGGAAAAAGACCAGAGATAGAAGTTGAGCAGGGATTGGACCAGATCCCTTCGAGATCTGTCCATGGGACCACGAAAATAGGTACCCAGTAGACATAGGAGACGAGTACATGCCTCCAATCACCATGGGAGTCCATGGATTAGGTGGGGACTGAAGGGAATTAGGGTAGATTTGGGTGGCGGCGGCTAGGGTTTAGGCGGTGTTGCAGAGAGAGTTTGAGAGGAAGCGGATTCCAAGGCGGCGGATTTTAACAAATGGAAGGGTTTTGGGGTCGTTTGGGATTAATTAAGGTAATGGGCGATGGTGGCCGTTGATCTGAATGATCAACGACCTAGATTAAAAGGGTAGGTGGGGAATCCGGGTTCGGGTTTGTTTTAAAGGGTTTAGGGGTCGGGTTAAATTAGAAATGGGCTGGGGAATTGGGTCTGATTTGGGGTTAAATTGAAAGCCAATTTTGGCTATAATTTAAATAGCCACTTTTTTCCCTTTTAATTTATAAAAAATAGTATTGGCTTCTGAGAATAAATTGAAAATACTAAAATGCTTTATAACACATAATTAACAATTTAAAAATACCAGACTCACTATTATGAATATAAGACACAATTAAACCTTAAAATGGCTAATATTGCAATTGTGTGCAATTTAGCTTTAAAAATACTAAATGAATTTGTAAAAGGCGAAATACATAAACGGCCCCTTTAAGTTGTCCTCAACGGTCTGTCAGACACCTCAACTAAACCCTTTACCATTTAGACACTTCTTCTCCACTAAAGTGCGACCTCGCAAACCCTTCACGCTGACATGGCAAAGTGTGTGCTTTACACTTAATTCTAAGCGCGTGAAACCCTCAAAATTAAGGTTTTTTTCTTCTTTCTTTTAAATTTAACTTTATTTTATGTGGGTCCCATTATATTTTATTTTCCACACATTAATTTTACTTCTTCCCAAAATATTCCATCTTGACCAAACATCTTCCTTCCGCCAATAATCCACCCCCTCCGACATACTCTGGCCTATAACCTCCAGAGCTACTCCGGTCATAGGTGGCGCCGGTACATAAACTCACCGGCAAGTGTTTCTCACATTTTTGAGGCGCGTGCAATTCATCCAAAAAGAAAACTTCACGTACTTTTTGCCGGAAAATGAATAGATTCGCCGGAAAATTTTCCGATGAATTGTTCTTTTTCATTTTTCAGATCTGTGGCCCCATTTCTTCACCTTCTTCCTCAAGCTCCTTCAATATTTCCACCACCCAGACGTCGACCAATCCAACTAAACTATCTATTGAAATTGTGGCGAACAAGTTTTGGCAAAACAAAATCAGCGAAATCTAGATTGGAAATTAGCATCAAAATTTTTGTTTGTAATTTTCAACAAAAGCAAAAAAACTGAGTTAGGATTATGGGGTGTGGAAATTTCATTTAACCTTTACAAAAGGTGATTTTGAGCCGTCATTCAATAACTTTCTGATCTACGAGATTACCATTGATGGCAAGAACATGAACTTCTTTAGAATTCATAGGCTCTATTCTTTGCCGTGTTTCCCAAATCCCAATTACAAGTTTTCTTTTGAACTTGAAAAGCAACCTCAACCCAAAAATATGCTTTGGAAGAACAAGTGGGAAGACGGAAGAATAAAGTGTGCTAATTTATGGTCGAAATTGATTTTTTCTGTGAATGACCATGACTAATTCTTTCAAGTTTTTGCAACACACAATAAAATTTGTAAATAATTTCTTTGTTGTTTCTAGAATTGCAATCAGAACAAGTTTTAAAGAACTAATATAGCAAAAACGGGTGGGAAGGGGGAAGAAGCAGCAGCGTGGGAGGGGAAGGGAGGGAAAAGATTTATCGGAGAAGAAGAGGGGAGAGGAATGGAGAGGGTTTTCTGCTATTTTTTTCTTTTTTAATTACAATTGTCATTTTTAAAGAAAATTACACGTTTCAGTCATTTATTTGTTCATTTAACACATCACAAGCGTGTGAATTACATGCATCTTTATATTTTGGCTGCCTACCAATTTTGTGTCTAAATGACACATTTGAGATGTGGTTGGAGTGTTCAAATGGGACGGACTAATGATAAAGTGTCTAAGTGAAAAATGTGGAAAAGTTTAAGGGGCTCCCGATGTATTCTGCCTTTGTAAAAATACGTAAAAAATTATTTTAGCCATGTTTTGGCATTATATGAAAATCCAATAGATGAATTACACAAAAAATAATTTTGGACATAATTATTGGAATTTTATAGATGAAATAAAAGGGAAATAAATCAAATTAAAAACACAAAAATTACGGAAAAATAATAAAACGCTTGGACATGCTTATATATGTATATATATGCTATTTTGAAAGTATTTTGCATGTTGAAAATATATAGGGACAAATTAGGTGTCAGCAGCTGCCCCTCTTTACACGGGAAGGATGAAAGAGTTTTCGGGTAAAGAAATGATGGCCAATTTTGACCGAGCGAAATGATTTTGGAAGATTCAGGCCGAACCCCGGCTTTCGAGCTGCATACATATCCATGGTATTACAGGAATCAAGCCGTAGGTAGTTCAGTGATTCACCTGCGGAGTGTGCCGATGAAGATATTTCAAAAACGGACGCAATATCTACGGCTGTGTGAGTGGACGGTTTACGGGAATGGTTTGGTTTGATATGGCTGCGAGCACTGGAGCGGAAGTGCTCCTGCCGGGATGGCTGTTGCTTGCCGGTTTACCTGCAAATAAGCAATACAAGCATATATTGTGCGCAAATTTAGACATAATGCAAATTTCCGCTGGACCATGAATGCCGTCTTTGGACGGTTAAGTTGACGTCTTTAGACCATGATGTCCTGGGCCATGAAGTGTATAATAAAGGATTTGCAGGCCATTAAATGATGTTCTCGGGCTATGAGGATGGTGCCTCCGAACCATGATGCCTTTGAACGATGATATGCAAAATATTGAAAGAAAATCCTCGGGCCATGACATGGTGTTCTCGGGCTATTAAGATGGTGCCTCCGAACGATGATGCCTTTGGATGAGTTGGCGATATTTAAGCCCATGATGGATGCAGTAGCATGTGGCGATCTCTCAGCCGTGCAATGTGGTATGTGGCAATCTTTCAGCCGTGCGATACGGTGGTCTTTCAACCATGCAATGTGGCGATCTTTCAGCCGTGCGATGTGGCGATCTTTCAGCCGTGCAATGTATCAATGTGGCGATCATTCAGGCGTGTGATAAAGCTATGTGGAAATCTTTCAGCCGTGTAATGTGGCGATCATTCACCCGTGCAAGTGTGGATGGAGCCAGTGCTTAGTCTCGGAAGGCAGAATAGTAGCCTTATGCAAGTTGGAAGGCAGAATGGTAGCCTTATGCAACGTAGATGTAGACAGAGGTAGAGCTTAACCTCGAAAGGCAGAATAGTAGCCTTATGCAAGAAATAAGATAACAAATGACAGTAGAGTTTTCTTAACTGATAGCATATTGCCGCGTTGTGATTATTGGGAGCATTGTGACATACGAGACATCACTGGTGTGCGGATAGCAATTGTTGGTAAGTGCAACGGTTATGAGAGTTGTATTCCTGAATAATGTTTGACACATAGGTGAATAGTATGTTTGATGATTTCGCAATCCTAGTGCCTGCATCCAAAGAAAAATTGTGAGTTTTGTAAGGGGGAAGGTCAGTTCGCATCCCCGCTGGCTTTGCTTGACTTGCTCGGCTTTGATCTGGTGATACTATCTGTATCATTGGGGTAGTGTTTCTAAACAAAGCAGTTTTGATAATAAACATGCATGATTTTGTAAAATTATGACATAAATGTATAATTAAACCAGCTTTTAGATGAACCGACAACTGTGACGTGATTCGAGACATTGAAACCTCTCTTGCTACGGAATTTTGAGGGTCCTCCTCAAAATTCTGCCCCAGTTTGATGGGTTGACACTTCTGACTGTTGCTCGTGTGGCGATCGGTTGAAATTGCTTCGGAATTTTGAGGGTCCTCCTCAAAATACTGCCCAGTTTCTAATTTCGGGGGAAAATGAAAATTTTATTGAATTATGACCAAACCCATAGGGCTGCCTATGTATCCCCTCTTAAACGGGAATCAGGTCAGGCGTAATTCAATTTATATCATATAAGGAAAGCATAAGGATTACATATAGTAACGCTTGACTGCATCTGAATTGATCGGGTTTGGCCAGACTTCTCCGTCCATTTCTGGAAGTATGAGGGCTCCTCCCGTCAAAACCCGGTGAACCATAAATGGGCCCTGCCAATTGGGAGAGAACTTTCCTTTGGCTTCATCTTGATGTGGAAAATTTTTCTTTAACACCAGCTGCCCCGGTGTGAACTGTCTTGGCTTGACTCTTTTGTTGAAGGCTTTGGACATTCTGTTCTGATAGAGTTGACCATGGCAAACTGCATTCATTCTCTTTCCGTCTATAAGGGCTAGTTGCTCATAACGACTTTTTACCCATTATGCGTCGTCGAGCTCAGCTTCCTATATGATCCTTAGGGAAGGTATTTCTACCTCAGCGGGAATGACAGCCTCTATACCATAAACCAGCATATAGGGCGTTGCTCCGGTTGATGTGAGGACTGTGGTGCGATATCCCAATAGAGCAAATGATAACTTCTCGTGCCACTCTTTATGCTTTTCTATCATTTGCCTCAATATCTTCTTGATGTTCTTGTGGGTGGCTTCTATAGCTCCATTCATTTGAGGCCTGTAGGCTGTGGAATTCTTGTGTCTGATCTTGAAAGTTTCACACATAGCTTTCATCAAGTCGCTATTGAGGTTGGAGCCGTTATCAGTAATGATTGACTCTGGAACCCCGAATCGACGAACAATACAGTCGCGGACAATGTCTACCACGACATTCTTAGTTACCGCTCTGTAAGATGCTGCTTCGACCCATTTGGTGAAATAGTCTATGGCTACCAGGATAAACCAGTGTCCGTTAGAAGCGGCAGGCTCGATTGGTCCAATAACGTCCATTCCCCAGGCGGCGAATGGCCATGGTGGGCTTGTTGTGTGGAGCTCGCTCGGAGGTACCTTTATCATATCTTCATGTATCTGACAGCGGTGGCATTTTCGGACATACTGGATGCAGTCTGTTTCCATGGTCATCCAAAAGTAACCAGCCCGAAGTATCTTCTTTGCTAGGACAAAACCGTTCATATGTGGACCGCATGTCCCAGCATGAATTTCCTCTAGTAGCCTGGATGCTTCTTTTGCGTTGACTCACCTTAATAATCCCAAATTAGGAGTCCTTCTATACAGGATTCCTCCACTGTGAAAGAAGTTGTTGGACAATCTCCGAAGTGTGCGTTTCTGGGTAGGATTCGCAAGCTCTGGGTACTCTCCTTTTGCCAAGTATTCCTTGATATCATGAAACCAAGGCTTTCTGCCCGCTTCTTCTTTAACATGGGCACAGTAAGATGGTTGATTATGGATTTTCACTGGAATGGGATCAATGAAATTCTTGTCTGGATGTTGTATCATAGATGATAGGGTAGCCAATGCATCGACGAACTCATTCTAGATTCTGGGAACATGTTGGAACTCCGTCTTCGTGAACCTTTTCCTCAGTTCCTGTACATGATGCAGATACGAGAGTATCTTGGAGTACTTGGTTACCCATTCTTCTCGTACCTGATGTGTAAGTAAGTTTGAATCTCGAATTACTAGCAGCTCTTGAACGTTCATGTCAATGGCCATTTTGTGTCCTAAGATGCCAGCTTCATACTCGACCTTATTGTTGGTGCAGGGAAACCTGAGCTTGGCGAACAGTGGATAATGTTGACCGGTTTCTGATATCAAGACTGCTCCTATGCCAACTCCTTTGAAGTTTGTTGCTCCATCGAAGAACATTCTCCAACCATCATAGGATTCTGCAATGTCTTCTCCTATGAATGATACCTCTTCATCAGGAAAATGCATTTTTAGGGGTTCGTATTCTCCATCCACGGGATTCTCGGCGAGGTGGTCTGTCAGTGCTTGTCCCTTGACCGCTTTCTGAGTTACCTAAACAATGTCGAACTCACTCAACAAGATTTGCCACTTGGCTAGCTTGCCAGTGGGCATGGGCTTCTGAATGATGTACTTCAAAGGATCCATCCTTGATATGAGTTATGTTGTATGGGCGCAGAAGTAATGTCTCAGCTTCTGAGCCACCCAAGTCAAAGCACAACAGGTGCATTCCAATAGAGAATACCTGGCCTCGTACGGGGTGAACTTCTTGCTGAGATAATAGATGGCTTGTTCCTTTCTCCCTGTTTCATCATGTTGCCCCAGAACGCAGCCGAAAGCTCCGTCTAATACTGCAAGGTAGAGTACTAAAGGTCTCCCTGGATCAGGCGAAACTAAGGCTGGTGGTGTTGACAGGTACTCCTTGATTCTGTCGAAGGCCTTCTGGCAGTCATCGGTCCATTTGGTAGCAGCGTCCTTCTTTAACATCGTAAAGATTGGCTCATAGATAACTGTAGACTGTTCTATGAATCGGCTGATGTAGTTCAGCCTTTCCAAGAAACTCATCACATCTTTCTTGTTCTTTGGCGGTGGTAATTCATGAATGGCTTTAACCTTCGATTGATCCAGTTCTATTCATCGGCGGCTCACAATAAACCCCAACAACTTCCCAGCAGGAACCCCAAATGCACACTTTGCAGGGTTTAGTTTCAAGTTGTACCTCCGCAGTCTATTGAAAAACTTCCTCAGATCTTCTATGTGGTCAGTGGCCTTCTTGGATTTGATAATAACATCATCCACATATACCTCTATCTCCTTGTGTATCATGTCATGGAAAATGGTAGTTATGGCCCTCATGTAGGTAGCCCCTGCATTCTTCACGCCAAATGGCATCATCTTGTAATAGTACATTCCCCACGGCGTAATGAAAGCCATTTTCTCAGCATCATCTTCATCCATCCAGATCTGATGATGAGCAGCGAAACAATCTACAAATGACTGCAGCTCATGCTTGGCGCAATTATCAATCAGGATGTGTATATTCGGCAAAGGGAAATCGTCTTTTGGACTGTCCCGGTTGAGATCTCGATAGTCGACACAGACTCACACCTTCCTGTCTTTCTTTGGTACTGGCACGATATTGGCTAACCATGCCGGGTACTCAACCACCTTGAGAACCTTAGCTTTGATCTTCTTGGTGACTTCTTCCTTGATTTTCAGACTCATATCAGGCTTGAACTTTCTGAGCTTTTGCTTTACCGGTGGACACATTGGATCATTTGGCAGTTTGTGAGCTACAATAGTAGTACTCAGACTAGTCATGTCATCATACGACCAGCGAATATGTCCTCATACTCTTTTAGAAATTCTGTGTATTCTTTCTTCTCCGATGGTGATAGGTGAATGCTGATTCGCGTTTCCTTGACGTTTTCTTTACCTCCCAGGTTGATAGTTTCGGCTTCGTCCAGATTGGACTTAGGTCTGTTCTCAAAGTCCTCAACTTTTTTGACAATCTCGTCAGGTATGTCATCTTCCTCTGAATCAATATCCGTTTGTTGTGTTGTCTCAATGCATGTCACAGTCATTGGTTCATCAAGATAAATAATAGTAATGTTTTATAAGTAAAGTAGGGAGGAAAAAGATAGAAATAAATATTAATTCATAAGAAAAATCAAACATGCTTTTGATAAATTGAATAATTGTTTTGAACATTGAAGATCTTATTGCGGAAATTGAAAAATGCGAAAAGAAAATCATTTAGTAAAAACAATGGATAATGCTTGTTTTAGCCTTGCTACCCCGAGGCTCGTCGGGCTCTGGTTGTTCTGATGGTCCAATTCTTGAGATATGCCCCTCTGCTTATAGCCTGTATGGAAGGGCCTCTAGATCTTGTGAAATAAGATGATGATGCCAGAGTGCACGAACTAACATTTGGGGAGGGGAAATAATAAAAAAGAAACTAAAAACAAAAGGTAATAATTTTAGTGAGGAGTATAAAAAGTATTGTGATATTTAAACACATAGTGCAGGAATGTAAATTCACGTCCTAATTTGGGAACCTCGTTGTGCCTGAGGTGGGCCTAGCGACAAGTTGATTTGGACAACTTGGAATGCTAAATGCCTCATTTCATTGATAGAAAGTATGACGAATCTCAAATCGACGCTAAATAAATAGGAAATAAAAGTTACTAATGGCCATTGGCCTTGTTACATTATAAAACGAAAAAGATAAACTCCTATCTACTTGGTCCCAGAAGGACCTTCCCCAGATTCGGAATCCTTGGCTCCGTCGAACAGCTACCCCAACTCGGGAAGTCCCATCAATTGAATCTCCAGGAGGGATGGTAGATTTCCCTGATATTTTCTGACGAGATTTTGGTCACTAGAGTGTAAATATTTCCACCATCTTAGCAATCTCGGGTGGATGTTGGTGACCATGCCGAATTTGGGGACTTCGTGCCTCATATTTCTGCAAGGCAAATAAGGTTAGGCCCTTACCCCTACCAGACACGACTATTTAATATCAACAATTAGCATGAAGCATCTAGTTCTCCAAATGAATGCACAGAACGTGGTGACGCCTGTTAGGGTTTAGGGAAACCAAATGGACTTTGGACAAGGCTATATTAAAGGATCATTATGGGGACAACATAATTGATCCGACTAGGTTTGACCATGATGCATGCACAATTTGAACAGAGTAAGGTTTCTATGGAGTTTTAGACTGGTACCCTTGAGCGGACAACTCAAGGGGGAAGGCTCGGAACTGTCGACTGCACCGCTGATCGACTAGTTTTACCGCAAATATGCCTTTCCGAATTTAGGGGGTAATGATATAGGAAGAGCGCAGGCACTCATTATAAGCGTTGCTATAGTATTTGTTTGGCACGAGTGGAGTATGATGTTGAGCATGATTATGCAATAATTAAAAGCATGTTGACATATATTTGCATGTTAAGAAAGCGATAAATACAACAGTTTCATAATTTAAAGCAATAAAGGAAAGAAAACAAAGGAGATATGTCAGTTTTGCTTTTAAAGAAGAAATTAAATACTTAAAGTAATTAAAAAAATAATTGCACATAGGGAGAGGTACAAATTCACAAGAGCAATCTGAAATGGTAAAAGCCTAAAAATCCCCAGTAGAATCGCCATGCTGTCGCGCCCCTTTTTTTTTCTTCCCCCTTCCATCGTAGAGAAGTACGAGTTTCGACATTCATGGGGTGTAAGGACTCATTTCCTTTTGGGAATTGGGTATTTTGAAGAGTCACCACCTAGCGATTTTTAAGGTGCGTTAGGGCACTTATAGGGTTCAACTACAACTATGTTTGGTAACCAGAGATTGGGTAAGGGCTTGAAATTATCCTACGGGGAAGGTGTTAGGCACCCTTCAGGATCCATTAGTGTGGTTCCCAGCCAGACAATTTTTGTGAATTTTTGCAATTAGCAAAGAAAACAAATAAGGCTCAAATAATAGGGGATTTTAAATTTAAACACATAAATGTTTTAGAAAACAATAAAAGGCAAGAGTTTGAAAAGAGTTATAATCTAAACATGCTGGTGAATGTAAAAAGGGTCCTAGGTTTGTTTGTAATATGGATCACATCAATGCAATACCCGGTATGGCACTCCTCAGAATAGGGGATACACGTGGTATTAGCGCACTGGTCATCATGTCCATATCTACCCTTCCCACCCCGTGAAGGTATTAAAGCGAAGATCGGTCTCGACCTCTATTGCATGCTATTACCCGTCCCACTCCTATCTGTCCCAGAGGAATTTTAGGACTACTATTCCTATAAGAGGGAGGTTCTAGGCTGGCTCCTAGGTTTAAAGGTAAAATGCTAAGGCAACATACAAAAAAACAAAGTAGGACTGCATTTAGAATGGCAACATGTAAATAATTGTAATGCTCATGTATACCTCCGCAAACAATGCATATAAATAGCATGACTTAAACACAATTAAGGTCTGAAAATTAAAAGGATCCTAAAGCAGGGAGTTGGAGTCAGAACCAGATTCATTATATAACTCAGAAAAGAAGTTCGAATCGGGCCTGCCTGTTGGTAATTAAACAAAGGCAGTTCCAATTTTATTCGAATAATTACCTAAGGTTTGCCTTGGCGTAACGGTGATATCCTATGAGCATGATATGTGTATTGATTAGGAATGCAGTGGAGCAGTGATTAATTTTAAACGGGCAACTTGAAACCCTATAGACATGCTTTCTAATGGTATTAATCTAAGGCAGTGTTTAAAAAACTTGTTAAAGAAGCGGCGAATTAATTAACTAATCCAATTCAGAATAAACAACTTGAACTAAACGGCTTTTCCAACTAAACTTGTTTTAAGTTCCATAGGCATGATTTCTATTATAGCTATTTAGATCTTATATGCATGGTATCTAAGTGTTAAAGCTGACTTTGGACTTATAGGCATGATTTCTAGGGAGACGAATTTGAATACATGATGTAATGAAAACTGAACTTCAATTGCTTCTACACCCTGTAGGCATGATATCTAATTATAAAGCTTATTTTAACCCAATAGGCAGGATCTCTAGTATTAAAGCCATTTAGGTCCTATAGACATGGTTTCTAATTGTGTGAAAGTAAAGTATGCAAAATTTAATTTAAGCCAAAGCAGACCCTATAGGCATGCTATCTAACAGACCATATTTGGAATCAAAATAGACCTTATAGGCATGTTACCTACCCAACTTACCCACAATATACCACTGCCCACCCTTTTCACTAATCACCCCAATATTGTTTACAAATTATTACAGACCAAATGATTGAATTACAAAAGAAATGCAGAATAAGAAATTACAACCAAAGGAAGCCTGATCTTGACTTCCTCTCTGAGTTATGTAATTAATCACTTCAATGCCAACGTTATTGCAAAGCCTTTCTCATATTTGGGTGTGTCAGAGTTCCCTAAGGACCTCAAGGTGTCCCGGGCAGTTCTCACACCCAGATTTGCACAACCAAACAGAATGAGTGCAGTGTGGAATGGGCCAACTCTTATGTGTCCAAGTTCAAAGGGAGCTTAAGGGTCCCAAGGCAAGGCTCACACAAGAGGGGCAGAACCTATATTCTAAGAATATGGTGGAAGTGTAGAACACATGTTGAAAGAAATTTATTTAAACAAAAGCTGGACTGATAGTCCATTTTGAATGCAATTAGTGACAGAGGTGATTGAAACAGTTGTAGTAGTAAAACTCAAAACTACACAGAATCAGTAGTCATTCAAAAGGGATCAAGGGACTTTGGGGATACACTTGTATGTAAGCACATGACCCTAGCAAGAGTCTGGTTTGGCCATGCACAGCAATAGCTGGCATGGTCACAAACCAGCTAATAAGAAAACAAACACATAGAGGGGATATGGGGGTTTGGATTCATAAGATAGCAAGTACACAACAAGTGACTGATAGAGTATGATTTAAAGCATACATAGGGGAGGCATTAATCCAAAGGGGAAAGGGGACATATCAAAGAAACATGTTGTTGTTGAGGCTTAAAAAAATAACTAGGACATACCAGTAGAGAAGCAAAGAGCAGAAGGGAAGAATAAAAAGGATTCCACAGTCTAGCCTTGGCTTTCAGCCGGCTATACAAAGCAGTAGCACAAGTAGTAGTAGAGAGAGAGAGTTTTGAGTGTAAGTGTGAGTTCTGAACTAAAATTGTTCGTGTGTTTAAAAGAAGAGAGGGTGGGTATTTATAGTTTTGAAAACGAGTGAAGAATATGGTAACAAGTAAAGTTTCAACTCAAACATGGAAATAACAACAATCAGAATCAATTAACACAAGTACTTCCTTTTAAACAGGGAATCACAGCTTGAACGGATACTAACGGGGTCAAATAAAGGAAAGAAATTAGTTTGGGATAGATTGATTCTTGCCATATAAGGGGGTAGTAAAAGAATAAGGTAAATATTTAAGCCTAAGTACAAAATATGCTTAATTTTTGGAAAGGATTCTAGGTAAAAATATCACAGTAATGAAAGGAAGGGAATCAATCAATTTAAACAAAATGAGTAAAAAATTAGGGTTTATAAGGGAATCTTTTGTATCAGTCGTAACAGTGAGGAAATCAATATCAATCAAGAAAGAAACATGTCTCTGCATTTCGACATATAAATAGCAAAGGATGGACATGCATTTTAGACATGCAGGGTCAAACATATTGACAAAGAGGAACAAATTAAAATACAGCAGTAGCAGGAGTAAGCTAGGGTTCAGTAGTAAAGAAACCTACTCGAAGCACAATAGGCAACAAGGTCAAGTAGTGGTAGAGCCAAAGTGCAGAAATCAGTCTTAACAGGTAAAGAAAGTCAGGAACAAATAAAGAACTCACAGTAATAAGTGAGCAAAACCCTTTTAAGAAACAAGGGTTTATGCCATAGTCGACTTAAAAATGGTAAGAACTTAGAACCAGGTAAGTCAAGCAAGAAAATGATTCAAACACAAAGGACTCAATCAAAACAAACATTCATACAAACAAACAAAAGACAACTTCAGAACTCGGTTAAAACCCAAAAGTACCTAGGGTTTCAACATGATTAAATAGATAGAAGAAAAACATAAGCCCATCGTTTAAACATAGTAAAACAACACTGAAAATCGGAGAAGAGGTCTTTAAGAAGAGTTTTAAGAAACCCAAATTTGAAAATGAAGAGTCACTTTGAAAGGAAATCAAAAAAACTTTTGGACAATATCAAGAAGTTCATAACGTGCACAGATCTAAGATAGATCTGAAAGAAAATCGAAAAAGCTCTTAAAGCTAGGGTTTCAATGAACCCAGAGAAAGTGAGAAAGCTTTCAAGAAAGTTACCGATCTAGCCGGAAAAGCCATAGATTCGACTTGAGCGGCCATGTGTGGCCGGAAATAGACCAGAGATAGAAGTTGAGCAGGGATTGGATCAGATCCCTTCTAGATCTGTCCATGGAACCGTGAAAATAGGTAACCAATAGACATAGGAGACGAGTACAAGCCTCCAATCACCATGGGAGTCCATGGATTAGGTGGGGATTGAAGGGAATTATGGTAGATTTGGGTGGCGGCGGCTAGTGTTTAGGCGGTGCTGCAGAGAGAGTTTGAGAGGAAGGGGATTTTAAGGCGGCAGATTGTAACAAATGGTAGGGTTTTGGGGTCGTTTGGGATTAATTAAGGTAAGGGGCGATGGTGACCGTTGATCTGAATGATCAACGACCTAGATTAAAAGGGTAGGTGGGGAATCTGGGTTCGGGTTGGTTTTAAATGGTTTAAGAGTCGGGTTACATTAGAAATGGGCGAGGGAATTGGGTCTGATTTGGGGTTAAATGAAAGCCAATTTAGTCTAAAATTGAAATAGCCACTTTTTCCCCTTTTAATATATAAAAAATAGTAAATGGCTTCTGAGAATAAATTGAAAATACTAAAATGCTTTATAACACATAATTAACAATTTATAAACACCAGACTCAATATTATGAATATAATATACAATTTAACCTTAAAAATGGCTAATATTGTAATTGTGTGAAATTTAGCTTTAAAAATACTAAATAAATTTATAAAAATATGTATAAAAATTATTTTAGCCATATTTTGGCATAAATATGAAAATTCAATAGATGAATTACCCAAATAATAATATTAGACGTAATTATTGGGATTTTATGGTTTAAAACCTTAAAAATTATGGAAAAATAATAAAATGCCTTGACATGCTTATATATGTATATATACGTTATTTTGAAAGTATTTTTCATATTGAAAATATATAGGAAAAAATTGGGTGTCAACAGTAAGGAATTCTGTTAACCCTGGAGAAGGTGTTAGGCATTCCCGGGTTACGTAGTTTTAGCACGGTCGCTTTAATCATACTTGGCTTAATTAAATTGTCTAATTACTCATTTTAGAACATATGTGCTCTTTTCATAATTAAGACATTATCTTAAAACGGGTCACGCGTACGTGTACTCATTTGTTTGGCGCGTCAAGAATCATGTCACGCGTACATGTCCACAATTAATAACTCTTGATTAATATTAAGAAAGTTTAATCGAAGTTGCGCGAACGCATACCCCAATTTTGTTTATAAGATCGTAATTATGTCACGCGAACGTGTACACAATCACGATAATATATTAAATCGCGCCTAAAGCAAACTACGAGGTTCATTGTTCTTTTTCTTAATACTAGTTTAAGATCTTTGCCAGAAGCCAAGAATCGAACTTAGGTCACATTGGATCAACTGATTGTTATGAAGTACTAGATTGCTGCTGCTAAATTTTGTTTGATCCAAGACTACGGGTTCAAGATTATTCTAGCTACTGACTTCAACAAGCTGAGAGAGTCCATTTATTTATTCCAACTTGCTGAACGATTAGAAACACAATAAAAGGCTATCAATCATTAATCCATGTGAATTTTATTCGGTCAACTTTAAGGTCCATGACTTGAAGTATCCAGACTCATATGCACAGCCCCATTTGGGCCATTTACAAGTCTAGCCCAATTCACCTCTTATGCACAAATTAACAATAATTCTGAAAATACAGCAATAGTGACTTAAATACAACATTGAACATAGAATCAAATTAGTAGGTTTATCGCATTGTAACACATAGAAACATTAGTATCCAAATCACGTTGTTAATTTATTAAATCTGAGCCGAATAACCAACTATTAAGACATGTTCTTGCATAGATGCGGGTTAGGCAACAAAGGTGGACCTTAATTTAACCACATGAAAGGTCATTCGGCCTAAGTTGAGGCCCACAACGTTTGACCCAGTTTCTACTAGGATGGAACTTTCTTGTTTCAAGCCCACAACATGGAATACAACAGATGAAAGCATGTTATTACATATTCAGTCGCCATACTAACAGTAATTAAATCAAAAATCATACAAAACCTAACAACAAGTCTAGTAGAATTATTACAATGATAATCATATGTGAAATTTACAAATAAAATCGATTATAGAACACTAGATTTTATAGGCCATTATGTTCCTTTCCGCTTCATATTTGCTAAACCTTGTATCACAATCTAACCTGATCAAACACACGAATATTAACCAACTTATGAGAATTCTAATTTTCGAACTCAAATGCCTGTACGAATTTCATTTTAGACAATGATACGATCCTTTGAAGGCATGGATCTGGCAACACACAAATTGCTCATATTCAAGGAACCAAAAAATAAACATTGTGATTAAGCAAGTTGAACATGCATTTTATTTAGCACTTGAAATAACCAAAACAATATGCATTCCAAATCAGTAAATAGACTTAGCTAATCAATATAGGACATGTATCAACAAACAGAACACTCATGAATCCAACAAATAACAGTACTTCCAAAAAAGACATATGATAGTCGTGGTATTCAATAGCTCCGTACATTACTTGTTCTACCAATACATACCTTAATCAGCGACAAAATAAGCAGAAAATAGGTCTCTTGGACAAACTAGAGGAACAAAAGCAGGCAGAAGCAATTCAGTAGAGGAGCAGCAAAGAAATTCCAGAAGAAAACTTGAGCTCAAGTCCAAACTTAAACCTAGAAAACCAGCATTGATCGAAACCAAATTTATCAAACCCTTTTTTTGTTTTTATTTTTTATTTATGAAGAGAACTAGACTTGTAAAAGAAAGTTCTAAGCTGACAATTTTGCTTTTAGAGCAGTCCTAAGGAAATGGAATTTCAGAGTGGATTTTTGGGGTCTCTTTTTTTCGTGTCTTGAGTGAGGGGAGAGTTCAGAATATACAGGAGATGAAAAAGCCCATTTTCCCATAAAGATAAGGGAATTATTCCCTAAAATAAAACCCTAAGAGCATCTTTTCTAATAGAAATGGGACAGCCGGTTGTTCCTCATTGGTTTCAGTATTTTGTACTGGCCAAATAAGGCCAGCTGCCCGTGTTCTAGAACCCTCAACTTGCTTTATCTTAATTTCCTAATTACACACCCTTCCAATGACCCCCCTTAAGTTTTCTTTTGTTTAATTAACCCATCATAATTTCCAATTGATGTCACAATAATTAGAAAACATACTGATGAACGAAAACAAAATAATTAGGATTCAAAATCTAACCTAAAACTAATTAGACACACAACAAACCCTAATAGTAACAATTATTTGGAAAATTAAACTAACAATGTATAAATGAACACTAAATGAAATTTAGCACTGAGGATAATGAATAAACAAACACGGCAAACAAACATTTCCCTAATGACCTAGCTGGATTGCTGTCTTAACCAAACGGATTCGATTTTCTTTAAACACATAAAATTAACTAATAATTAACTATTGAAAATTAAACTAACAATCAAACTAATCACAGACTATTGTCAGAGTTTAAGAAAAATAAACGGAAAGAAAGAAAATAAATAATGAAAGTGGAAAAACAATAGTGAGCGGAAAATAGTAAAGAGAAGGAGGTTAAGCCTAAATGAGATAACAAGAACCGAAATATACCTAACGAGGGAGGATTCTGAGGCGGGTTTAGGAGTTGGACTTTGAGATAGCTTGAAATTAACCCCAAATAATTGTTATTGTCATGAACAATCCATTTGTGGTGAGTTTCGAACTACACGAATTAAAAAAAACCCAGAAGATCTTGAACATGCAGGAAACAGTTGCCCTCTTTTCTTCTTTTTTATTTTCAGATTTGAGATTTGATGGATTCAAGGGGTTTTTTGGGGGAATCATTAAGGGATTTGGGTTTGGGGCGGTGTGGAGGTTATAGGGTGTAATTTTGGGGTTGTTTGGGCGACCTAGGTTTTTGGTAGAATTATAGCTCTGAAAAATGGCGAATTTGGTGGGGCTTGTGGGAAATCTATTGGCAGTGTAAGCGTTAGGAGGGCGTGGGGAATGTATGACGTAATTTTGGACGGGTTTTGGGTGTCTCCGCCACCGTGAGGCGATTTCCAGCGGCAGAGGGCGGCAGAGACGGTGAAGGGTTTAGGGGCGTCTAGGTTTAGTCTCATGGAGAGAGATGGGGAATGGGGAGGGTTTTGAGGGTTCGGGGGAGGGGCG